>NC_133212.1:23868432-23974468 GCF_958299795.1 Porites lutea
GCATTTTACTGAGTGTGACCGGCTCATCCAAATAAAGGATTCTCCGTTCCTGTATCTGAGCCATAAAAAGTGGGTCTAACTGCAGCATTCTTACATCAATTTCGTGTTGTTGAAGTACTTTTCAAAACACGGTATCCCTATAAAATTTACATCCACGTCCAAAACTTTGGTTGTAGAGAAATATAATCAGATAAAATATAATAATACATGAATAAATATAATAATATCTCACAAAAAAAATGGAAGTTCTGGGACTCTATATTGCAAACAATCTGGCAACCAACCGAATGACATAAATCGTTTGTAAAAGATCTTTTGATAAAGTGGTTAATAATCCTTAAAAAATATCTTACTAGGGACTTTGATACAATTTTGGCTGAAATTACCATATTACCCAGTTTAGCAGTAAAAAATCGGTAATTTCTCGCACACCTGTGTCCAATATAAGTGACAGAAACATGGATGGTGATGATAATGAAAAATTCAATGCAGTACATTATAGCACAGTCAGAAAGGGATATGTTCATTTACTGAGTCGGCGTTTCGACACTGGAGTTTAAATTTGAAACTCGTTGGTGAAAAATTTTATAGTTTATTCGACCGTGTCATTTGAACATCAAAAATGGCCAAGGGCAAATAAACACAAATAGTCTCTTCAAATAATATGCGCACACATCCCATACATAAATCCTATAATATACATAAATATTAATCAACTCCCGCTCATGATACCATAATATATAGACTATATGTAGCTTTTCCAAATGGCCATAATATTTCAAGTTGAAACGTTGATTTGTATGGGTTTTTCCGTAACGCCAGCATGTAATCTGATGATCTTTCTATCGAGGAAGATTCTTTTCGTGATCTCCAAATTTCACGCGTTACTTAAGACTGACTAGTGCAAAAAATGAGTACAATATGGCAGACGATTTCTTGAAGCACCTCTTTATAACTGTAGAGAATGCACAGCGTTGATCACGAAAAGACAAACATAGGAACTGTCTGACCAGCGAAGCGAATCAAGGCTTCGATCAACAAGATCGTAATTGGTTTGATATGAAAAGAAGTTCTCCTCTCTATAATACAATAAATTTATGTACATTAAGATAGGAGAATTTGACTTTCATAACGGTAAGGAAGCCTCCCGCTGTAAGAATCAATTCTGCAAGCGTGTAATGAAGATCCTGTGATGTGAACATCTGAATAAAACCCCTTCAGCACAAATTTGGCATGTTACTATATGCTTCATTAGGAATTTACAAAACAAAACTTGGAGTTCTTGAGGAGTGCCGTCGTTGTTTTGTTTGGGGCCAGTCCAAATAGACTTAAAGACTGACCTTTAACCTGGGCAGGAAAATAATCTACCTGCTAAACATTAAATGATATTCTATATTGGTCGTCTTCAACTAAAGTTTAGTTTGAAACGTTCGCGCGATTCAGCGCGTTCACCTGCGAACAGAGGACGCCTCGTGGTTAAAAAGCACCAAACTGTTCAAATTGTGAATTAAAGAAATGACACCCATAGTCGATAATAATGCAACCAGCATTAGGACCAAACAAGAACTTTAACGTCTTTACTCAGCAAGCACATTTCGCGTATAATTGACAGAATAACGTTCATTAGTTGTGGGGGTAAGGCATTATAGTGAAGATAAAATGAGGGTTGTAAGTAATATATCAAACATGAGATGCAGTGTTTCATCACCAGATGAAACACCGAGAAGAGAGTTGAAAATACGACGCGCAGCGGAGTATTTTTGACGAACTTCAAGGTGTTTCATCTGGTGATGAAACACTGTGTCGAATGTTTGATATTTCTTCTCAAACAAAATCATTTTTGAAGGAGAAATTAAGGATGCAAATACTAAGAAGTGTTTCATCCGATTTCCAAACACTCATTAAACATTAATTTCCTTTGTATTTTCTTAATGAATTATTAATGAGTTTGAGAACTTCATGTGAAATAGCTAATTTTGACCGGTCTAGTATTGAAGGAGTGCTCACGTGCGAGGTCGGTTGCCATTTTTGTTAACGGTCCTGCGAAGTCCCCTCGATTTCCAGGAAGATTTCTTTTTCGTAACAGGAAACTAAATGAAGCTCAAAATTGATTCTCCATACTACTTTTAATAACAAACAAAGTATTCTCATCAACGAAAAAAGCTTGGCAAGACAACACACTTTGTGCACGTGAGCTTTCGTAATCAGAGTTACAATATTTAAACTAATTTGAGATCAAGGAATCTGTTTCAGGTCGTTTCAGATATTCATCGAGATAACAAATAAACAACGTTGCGTAATGACTGAAAACGAGATTTCCCCTTGTCTCCGTGTGTTGGTAATCGCTTCATAAGGTCTGGATTTTGTGGAAATCATAGAAAGATTGAAAACCCCTTATAATGAAATAAAACGTGACCTATTGTTTGACTGATGAAATTTATAAACACCGATCATGTCTCCTACGCTAAAATACCCTTGCGGTTGTTTCATTGCATGGTCTGATATTTTGGTTGTTCAGGGACCGCGCAGCAAGTTTTCGAGTGGGGGGGCTAAAGAAGAATGCGTGAAGGAAAAATTTTTTTGGGGGGGGGGCCGGGGGGGGGCATGCTTGTGGATTTCTATTCAATTTCTCTAAAGTGACGGAGAATGCGAATAACGATAAAACTATTGATTTTTTTCCACATCTTCAGTGATGTTGCTATCGGGTCTGAAAATTCACCATCACTAAATTGAAATATCATAGATTGTTGTGTTATACTGCTGATATCAACCTTTAATTACTATAAATAAGCCAGAAATCCAACGATTTTGCTTAGCTGCCTTGAACTCAAGGCTGTATAATTACTGAGCAATTATTGCACGAGGCTGAGTATGATATGAAGAGTTATGCAGATCGAGGGGGTTATCCGCCAAAGCCGAAGGCTTGAGCCCGGTGGATAACACCCTCCGAGATCTGTATATCTTCATATCATACGAAAGCCGAGTTCAATAATTGTTTAATTATTCCTTCAAAATATTTACACGGCAAAACAAAACGGTAACTGAAAATAATTTAGTGAATGATATTAAAGTTACTGTACATCAAAAGGAGGAGTTTGCATATATCCCATCATGCTTTGCGTTTGAACTATATTATCAAACTCTATTCGTCACGTGATACTGTTAGTTCAAGATGGACGCCGTGGAGAGAAGGCCGTGCGACGTGAAGCTATTCAAAGATAATCGCTACGTATGGCTTCATTGTATCGATCTGGAAAGCCGATTCGAGCTTACAGTCAAAAGCTTTCCACTTTTGAAGGTCAAGCTTGTTTACGGCCACTTTTCGTTCATGTGGGATTTGTCGGAACGAAGACTAGTAATGTTGCCCGACTCGGATGATGTGATGTTGAAATTAACCGGAGTAAAATCGCCTTGTTGTATCGACGTGAAGTCAAGTGATGGAGCGCCTTGCTCTAGGTGTATCTGTGTTCCATGACGATTCATGAGATCGGCGCTTGCTCTCAGGTTTACCCGGAGAGTCGAACGTAGGTACATGTCTACGTTTTAGACTTCCCTCCTCCATAACAAACAAACCTAAAAGGAACAATTCAGGATGTCGGATGAATATTTCTAGTGATTTAGATCTCAAATAATACCAAAAGGAATCCAAAATAAACCTAACGATACATACAAATATGTCTATTGTAAATCCATAAAACAAAGCACGTGGAAAAGGAACAAGATCATGCGGAATTTGCATCACACAAAAGCACCGTCAATTCTTAACAGACCAAAATTTGCACGCTTTTCTTGGTCGTCTACGGTTAAAACTAGAGAGGTCAAAAGAGGTCAAGACCCGTTTTCTGAATATTCAACCTTCACTTTCTGAAATGGAACTACCGTTGAGATTTATATTTGCATTAAACATTATGCAAATTAATAAAGATAGGAACCACTCGACTGTAAACACAAACACAAAGGCGCGCTATTGAAAAAACACTCTATTGTTTCATTGAACTCTTCACGCTTGACGACCATAAAGCGCCGAAAAAATAAAACTAACGAAAACTTGAAAGAAAAATTCATAAAAAATGGTAAAATCACTTACCTGGAGTACGCCAAAGTTGGCAAAATGTTAGGCTAAAAATCACTCATTAACGGAAAGACGACCGCCTTCGACCCGCCATTTTCATAACAAGCGTAACGAAATTGCACCAAAGCATGCTGGGATATATGCAAAATCCTCCTTTTGTACATCATTTACTCGAAAAGTGCCAAAATTACACTTTCTGTTTGTGTTGCGGTCGGTAAATTCGTTTGCTATGTCAATGGTGGAAAGCCTGTCCGTTCTTTCTTTGTGTATGTTTAAAACTGTCAGGTTACTAAATCGTTCCTGGTTCATTCTTGAACGGAGCCATGTCAGGGGCACCCAACGACAATTTTCGGAAAATTATCTGTTCGGAAGACGATTTGAGATCGGATCATTTCCTGTAAAATTTCTTGCTTGCCTGCCTCTCCTAGGATTTTCGAACATCAAAAAAGTGGTATAATTGGCCATTTTTCACGGATTTTTACCCTAAAAAGGTCACCTAGAATTTTCGGAAGCCTTTTTTCTGGCTGAAATTTTCGAAAAGGTAAATTTTGATCTCTATAATTTTGATCACTATACTTTCAGCTAGGAAATCCGAACAGATGAAAAATTTTTAGGGGATAAAAATTAGCCTTTATCTACCGTTTAAATACTAAAGTACGTTCAACAATGCTATGTTTATGTGGTTTTGAAATATATTCTCGTTGGGTGCCCCTGCCATGTTTTTAGCCTCCGGGCAGTCGAAAAGGATCTTTCACCGGCTGCACTGGTTGCTGGATTTACGACAATCAGCTTACATGTTTACCTCTGCTAGGTTAGAAGCGAAAAAATATTTTACAATTGTAACGACTAATGCTTCATTCTGTCTATTTATCTGTGCTTTTGTCTTTGCCAGTAACTCTGGTCACTTTCGAATTAACGATTTTTTGCTATTTTTCACTCCGTTACTTTTGTTAAGTTATTTTTTGTTTAATTTATTTTTATTCTTGCAAAAAAGTGGGGGGGCTAAAGCCCCCCCAGCCCCTCCCTCTGCGCGGTCCCTGTTGTTATGTAGGAGACACGCCGATTCACTAGCTGAAAAGCTCGACTAAATCATCTACATACATACACCGCCCTTTATTATTGTGTCTGGTCGTTCTAGCGCTATCGGCACTAATTGGGGAAACCAATTAAAATTAACTAAAATACAAAGATAAACTAAAAATAATTTTACAAGTGTGATTAATTAAAAGTAGTATGGAGAATCAATTTTGAGCTTCAATTAGTTTGATGTTACGAAAAAGAAATCTTCATGGAAATCGAGGGGACTTCGCAGGACCGTTGACAAAATGGCAACCAACCACGCACGTGAGCACTCCGCCCTTCATATTTCTATAACTGTCATGAATAAAACGGGTAAAATCGTGGGATTGCCTACAACAAACCTGACTAATTAGTTCATTACACCCTCTCGTCTAAACTGGAGTTTTCGAGCACGTGACGGAGCTGCTAGTGCATGAAAAATGAGGTAATTTTTAGAATGTCAACCTGAAGCTTATCCCTTACGGACACAGCTTCACTTTAAGCTACTCCTTAATACTATTTTACATCCTTATGAAGAATGAACAAGCCTATAAGTGCAATTTTTGTCAAAGTTAAAGTTGATATGCTAGGTTTAATTGTTCATGACTCGCTTGATATAACAAGTGTTAACTTTAAACATAAAAAAAATGCACACTATAACAGCCCCAAAAGTGAATTCTAGGTTATTAGCTTACCACGGGCGACTGCCATGTTGAACGTCATACAAAATACTTGAAAAAAACGTGAATTAAGAAGTGTCATCCTGTTGTCCGTCATTTTGTTGTTTCGCTCTCTCGTTATACCCTCTGCTCTCTCGCGCAATGAGAACATTCAGCTACCTACACAGTCATAAGCGTATATTGCCAACTGTCGTACTCGAAAAAACAATAAAAACTTGAATATTTACAGACTAGACTGTCTGGCAATTCAAATTTCCCTATCGAATTTTGCAGTAGTCAGTGGAATATTGTTCCTCCTTACAATATTAAGCCACTCGTATATTTTGCTGTATTAAAAAGGGAAAAAAATATGCCCCAGTACCAAGACTGATGATTTAGGTTCAGTTTCCGGCATTTGTTGTACGCTTTCCTTTTTATGGCGGTTGGGATAGAGACTTTTTTGAAAGGTTAAAAAGCGGTGAGAGGGACTCTCTAAAATCCCGAGGCCTAAAACTGAAGATAGCCCTTACTAGTAACAACCATCGACAAAAATAAAAGTTTCTAATGCTTTTTCAGTGATTATTGAAAAACACATGATGTCCACGTGATTGTGTTTTTTGTATCGATATTTATTTCACTTTTAGAACCAATCAAATCAAGCGTCAAAAATATATTTTGCGATCGACTGAGGGAAACGGAATCAAATGAGAGAACTTAAGGAGCACTTCAAATGAATGATCACGTCGTTCACGTTCGTTCTCAAAAATTCCAAAGATTGGAATGGCCTTGTAAAGTATAATAACAATTCCTGAACACAGGAAAGTACTGTTCAGAAGTTTTCATTATATGGTCACAAATTAGGATTTCATCCACAGACTTCAAACATTCGAACCACCTTGTACAGCATAATAAACATTATCACAGGAAAGTTCTGCTCAGTAGCTTTCATTTAAATGATCACATTATACGATTTCATCCACAGACTCAAAAGTTAGAACCACCTTGTACAGCATAAAGTAGTCATAGAGGGTTAGAATTAAGCCTCGTTGGTGTCCAGTTAGTGTCTAGCAAGGTCTAGTCACCTTATTAGTAAAACAAATGTGTCTAGTAAGTGTCTAATCACTGCCTTCCTGCATACTAATTATTTGCCTAGTCAGTGTCTAGCTAGCTAGGTAAAAATACGTTCCTCCATCTAATAACTGTCTTCCTGCATACTAATTCGGTATAGCTTTACTAATAAGAGTTTTCCTTATACAATAGGCTTGCCTAGACTTGCCCGGTAAGTAACTTAAGCCCGGTTTTCGGACCGTCTATTAAAAGGAAAATAAGAGCGATCACCTAGGAACGCGAGAAACGGCTTCCTATATCTTATTTAGCGCCAAAACTCGGATATATAAACAAAACATACGCACATATACACAAAGTGGAGCTGAACACGCTTTATTTCAGTCTACCACAGAAAAGTACACACTAGTTCTAGATACGAACGCCTGATTTTGTCATTTACAAGGAATTTTTCAAGTTTCATATCGAAAAAGGACGCATAACTGGCATTATTGACAATAAAATGAACTAGACAGACGTGTCACAGCCCTTTTAAACAAAGCTTTACCGATCTGAGTGCGTTCAAAATTTTTGAAATCAACAATACAAATTTTAATATCTCAGCAACATGAAATCAAATTAGAACAACTAAAAAACGTCTTAAAAAGCAATATAGCGTAAAAAGGAACTGAGTAATATTGCCTGAATGAGCTATATATTGGAACTCAATGACATCTCAGGAATAAAATATTACAAAATATATTTGAGATTGTAAAGCTGACTGGTTCAGTTTCCACTGTTAATTATTTTCCTTGATTCATACTATTTATTGGGTGCATGAACACTTGAAGATCGTTCATAGCTGCGCGCTGTAATGATAATGAATGCCGCAGTAAGTGATGATCACCACTATATAAGAAATGAAACGGGCTTACATCATATTGTTCAGTGTATGAAACATCAATTTTCTGCTAACGCTCATCATGAATGTAAGGAGTACATAATAAATTTCCACCTACCGAATGTGGAAACTAACTTAAAGATAAGCAGTGTTCCAGCCAGAGTGCGCCATTGCGTGAATCCCGCAAAAGATCGAGAGATGGCCCCCGCCAAAAGCGTTCAAGGGCCATTATGGCCCTTTCCTTCTTTAATTCCGTGGGCTTAAAAATGTCGTTGTTACTTAAACGACAATAATTTTCCAATTAAACAGCAGTTTTAATCTAAAGAACAACGACTCCGTACCTTTGTACACAACATGAAAATCGATCGACGAATCTTCTTGAGTATACCTGATTTACAGTAAGTGGTCTGGAGACCACTGAGCCTCGACTTGGCTTATGTAATATCGCAGGAGCTCAGGCTAGCATGACGTTCTTGCCCGAAAAAGGATAAACCTGACAAATGCATCTTCGAGGTCTATGAAAAGTTTTTTCTCAGTAAGTAACGAAAAAGTGGATGGAGGCGAAGCAGTTCAGAAGAAGCGAAAGGAAGCAGATCTTGACGGGAGAGCGGAAAATAAAATGAAAAAAAAAAACCTTATCATTTTTATTGCATACATTCTCATTGTACTGTTTTTTTTATTACCGAAGATTTCCTCTATTGTGTACAAAAAGGGATGCTCCATGTCAGCTTCAAATAAACTGCCATTTTCATTCATTCCAACTGTTTCTTCTCTTTTGCATATTAGAGAGATACTGGTACATTGGCCCTTTCTTGAAATATCTGGGTTGTAGGGGCCACTTTGGCCCTCAAGCAGAATTTTCTGGCTGGAACACTGGATAAGTAGCCCTGTGAAGCAAAAGGCCATTCTACACTTGTCATAAGTGTCATAACAGAAAAGTATCTCCAGGAGGGAATTGTTAATGACGATAGCTAGGTCCAGTCCCCCGTCCCTAATCGACAATCAGGTAATCCACTGAGTAGATATCTCAGCATCCTGAGCCCGCACTATACATGCACATTGTCAACAACTGGGGCCTGTTTCATTTCATGTTTCTTAACTAAAAAGTAAATTTTTCAATAAAGCTTGTTACCTCGTGTTGAGTTCTTTCTTTCTTTCTTCCTCTGTTCTTTGAACTTGATGTTTTTCGTAACAGTGAAAAAGATAAGTGGGAAGCATGTATGAGCTAAAGGCTACCCCTGTTAGGTTATAACAAACACTCTCTCTCAGTGCTCCGCGGGCACTTCGTTATATCGGGGTTTCCAGCTGTGTTATAATGCATTCACCTGTAACTCACCAAAGGTTCGTTTCATCGTGATCACACGCAAGAGGTCCAGACTAATGAAAGATCAGTCAGTGTACCTTTTTCCTGCGGCACACTTTGTTCAAAATACCAACAGCAATGTGTACGAAGCACTGAATGATTCGAATGGCGTAACCACGCTTGCTTGTTGTTCCGTGTTTAACCTTTGCAATATTGCCTACATTCACGTTTTTGGAATCAAATCATTGCTGATCTCTATACCAAAAAGATGCGTTTGGAAGGAGCTCGTAATCAGGAGACACCCTCTAAGCTGACATGGATCCCGCGATACCATTGGTTAACTGTGTGGTTAACTCAAGTATTGGAGGATATCGTTATTTGGGATTGACGATATTCTCATTCCATTTGGGACTGACAGAAGTCCCCCGAAGAAAAAGCAGTTGAGGGGGGGCTGAGAGGCAAAGATTGGTAACCTGGCAGGAGGGCACGCGCGCACCCTTTGAATTCAGGGCAGGAAACTTGGGTCGTCCGAACGTCTGGGACGGGTAACTTTTCCGTTCGGACAAGGAAAAACGTGATCCCAGTTGTCCGAATGGACGACTGAGTTGTAGAGGTCCAACTTAAAAAAAGTCAAGAAACTATACTTACCTGTTTTCTTTGGATATATAATAAAATATTCTTTCCGTAATTAATAACCTAAGTGCTCTAAAAAATAAGTAGCTCTTACAGAAAGTAAAATAAAATATCATTTTGTTTACGTTGTGTGTTTGATTTCGTCGTGCAAGGTGCCGCCATTAAATTCCATGTGAGTCCTGCTGTACAACATAATAGCAGGCTCACGATATCGCACGTGCTTGTCAGTCACGTTTCAGCGAGTTTCAGCGGTTTTCTTCAAGCGTCATGTCTTTGTCTCAGTCGACACTTACTAGCTTTTTAAAGAGGTCAGCACCGGAAACACATGATGCAGATGATGGTACTAGCAATGTTGTTCATTCCAAAAAGAAAAAAAAGCGAAGATAACAAGAAAAAGTATGAAACGAAGCACATAAGAAAGTTTCAACCAGCGTGGCAGAAAGAGTTCGATTGGGTTGTTTATCAAGAAGAAACAAACAAAATGTACTGCTCAAGGAGAGGAAGAGGAAGAAGAAATTCTACCGCCACTTCCCGAACTGCCTGAATAAACACAATGACTAAAACAAATGTATCAAAAGATATGTTTTTTCAATTTGTGGAGTTCTGTTAGTTTTAATTCTACGAGCTAAAATGAAATATGAAGTTTATATATTACCCTTTAGTATTGTTGTGGTTGTCTATTTTTGGACAAGTAGTTTTGTGGTTCGGACAAGCAAAATACACATTGTACTTGTCCCAAGGGACAAGTGAATTGAAAAGAAAGTTTCTTGCCCTGGAATTGGAAAATGGGTATGAAATCTCAGGATCTCTGGAGAAAAAATTATAGTATAAAAAGAAAACAAAGTGACGTAAGAAGGAGTTTGTACACTAGCTACTGTTTGAATAACCATAGTTAAAGAACTGTACATTATCCCTTACACTTTAATGGTATTTTCGCGCAGTTGGTTAGCTTTTGGATATAATGTTATATTTTAGATGTTTCACACAAAAATGTTTATTTCGTCAGTTCGTCTTAAATACTGCAGAATGTTCCTGTCATTTTCGGTATCTGCCATATCTCATTCAACAAGATAAACAGAAATTTCTCGTGTCATTTTTTTTAAAATGAGACGTCAAAACGTTCACGTGTTGTTCACGTGGACATCACGTGGTAGGTAATGCACCACGCGGTTTAGGGAAATAAGCAGACATAAGAGGCGGCTCGGGTCGAGGCTTCTGAGAGTTGGCTCCACTTCCGGTTGGATGGAAGTATTTAGCGTCAAGTATGGGCTCACTGCTGTTTGTAATGCTGCTACTTCCGGTTATGGTAAGAGGACGGCTGAGAGGGGTGACACCCCCTGTTGAGAGGGCTCCTGATGGTATATTAGGGGTTGACTGCCCTACTGGATGGGGTAGCAGGCCTGGGCGGGGTCCTGGCTTGCTGTATGAAACCTGTTAAGTCAAGTGAACATTTGTTTACATTTGTATCACTTAAGAGATCACTTTAAAAGCCAAGGCAACCAATCTTAAATAGTGATGTGGCTAACAAACCAAAAAAGAAATCTTCAACATGAACAAGACTGGTGAAACATTCATACAAGTAAAAAAGGCACACAATTAACAACCCCTACGCGAATTGGCCCAAAAGGGAAGAAGAGTGAATTGGTAACAAAACAGATTGGTAAAAAGTTAAAATCATAGTCTTAAGTGCCGCGGGTGTATTTCGAGGGCCGCAACTTTATTTTTAAAAACCTTCTTCAAGGAGCCATCTTGGTTTTGGAAAATATCGGGAGTTGAGAAGAGTGCCTGTCCATTCGACTGTATCCATTCTACCTCTCTTTATACGATTTGGGACAGGTGATAGTCAATCCGGTATGATACTTAAGGCCTGAGGAACACACTAGCTAACACGTTGCAGCAACACGTCACGGCGACAAGTTGCAGCGACAAATCGCTTCGTGTGTGCTGGAAAATTTTTGCGAAAATCTTTGTCTCCGCAACAGAATTTTGTCGCCGCAACGAGTCACACAAAATGAAATCAGATTGAATTCGTGCAACTTGTTACGGCGACAAAATTCTGCTGTGTAGACAAAGATTTTCACAAAATTCTCCAGTAGACACGAAGCGATTTGTTGCAGCAACCTATCGCCCGACCTGTACACACGGAGTGATTTGTCACCGGGAAGTGTTGTAGCGACATGTCACTCAGTGTATACGGACTCGACTGGGTCATACATTACCTGAGTTGGTTCAGTAAAACGAGGAATGTCTGTTCTGTTTACAGTGGAACTAGATCCAGCAGTAGAGCTTGGAACCTGAAACCAGTAACATCAACCAGTAAGTCACAATAGCTCCAAATTGTGCAGGGCTCGTATAAAGCGCAAGCGAAGCAGAGGTTACCTTATTATATGGAGCCAAAGGAGGTCTCCGAGTAGACACGGTCTTTGTATTCATTTCAAAAGGTCCAAGTCGTTGCTGGGACATCATCTGATCATTCATTTGCTTGTTCAGCCAGTTAATTACTGTAACAAAACAGACTAGTCTGATAATTGTTACCTTAAAATAACAAGAATGTGTTGAGATTAACCTTCAGAGGGGATTTGCGGGGCGGTTGACCGTAAAATAAAGTTCAACAGCGATTTCCGTCTATGGCTTCGAAAGAGAGTCCCCCAAGTGTCAGCGATCCAAAAACGTCCGAAATCGATCCAAAAACTGCCGAAAATTTCCGAAGATGGCGTGTCGCACGGCTTTCGGATTTCCGAAGTTGACACATTTAGTTGAATTTGAACGTCCCTTTCGTAGAGTTTAACTCTTTAGATTAAATTGGAATCGTGATTTTGTAATCAATCTCGAATTGCACCCTCACCTTTTAAATTAACCACTAATTAACTTATCTTGAGGTCCTGCGATTCCCTTTTCTGTCGAACAACCTACTGCGTATGCCCAGCATAGTGTATACACCAAATCAGTACTTCTATAAGTTCTATTATATAGACAGGTCAGTCGTAAGCGTCAATTCGCCACTTCAGAAACCAGAAGGAAACTGGGCCGAGCTAACGTTCGCAAAGACTTCTGGGACATTTACTAGCGACAGGAAAAAAAATTGGCCAATGGCTGCTCGGCGCGTCACCAGTAACTATCCCAGAAACAACTGCGGGACGCATTTCTGCTCCAGTTCTCTTCTCGTTTCTAAATTCGATTGGTCTCTGCTGAAACGTGACGCGTAAAACAGCACCATTCTGAGTAGCTTAGCTTTGTTCTACTTTTACCCTGTGGTACCTGAGTTTCTTTTAATTTTTGTTCTTCTCACCATTTTCATTGGTTTTCAAAAGTTGCTTGCTTTCTTCAAGTTTCCCTGTTGTCGTTTCAAGTGACTCTGTTAGCTTCTTAACCTAAATTTGCAGTTAAAATCAACATTTTTAAAGTCACTAAAATGAAAAACGATTCAGAAGACAGTGCAAAGGAATAAACGGCTGAGTTGGAAGATTAGCTTACTAAGACAACGAAGGCAACGAAAACGGCACCAAGGAATTATAGTTATCGCTGCGCATTCACGTTCAGGAAGAGAAGAAAGTAGTCCGTGTGTTAACCTTTGGGATATTTCACGCAGTAGTTATGCCAAAGACGGCGAAGAAGAAGCGTGTCAAAAGAGTGATGAACACGGAGTTGTTTTGCTTTGTGAATCCATTGATTTTTGGGCGTTGTTGGAGTTACTTTATTCGTCTTTTCGTAAGAACCCTCGTAATAAGTTGTTGCTGCATTTAAACAGTTTCTTATATATAAACTTCTACTTCATTAGCATCTTGTGAAATAATATTAAAGTAAACGTTTAATACCTCCTCCTCTTTACTTTTCACAGTGGTTTGTAAGCTGGTATTTTCCTGCTGACATTTTTCAAGGGCTGTTTCCTAAACAACAAGGATACCATAGTCGTAAGAAGTACACTCGCTATAAACTCCACTTGGGCCTATTTTCAGGCTTGAAGAATTCCCTTCACCAAAACAAGTTACCTTTTCAAGCAGAAGCTTTTCTTGTTTTGTGGTGACAACATTTTTTAGTTTCATCTGCAACAAAATGAAAAGATCAAGTTTTATCTTGTGCAAAACGAGTGACACAGTGAAGATCGCTGCGCTGCCTTCTTTAACAGATTTGCTTATAATTGGGTGGGGTGGCACAAACTCGCTCCAACTTTTCTTGCGTACCACCCTTAACCATTCCAACCAATTCACAACCCGGGCATTTAATAGTAGCCGAATAAGACAAGTTATTCAAAGGAAGGCCACTTGTTTTAGTGATGTTTTTTCTTAACGGTATGATCGTAGCTACTTGAAGCTCATGTTGGAAACTATTTTGCTGCTAATCTGAGGGAGTCTTATATAACTCTTACAAGAAAATATTTTACCTTTGATTTGCTGGTTCGCAGCTCAGACTGAAGCCTGTGGATTATTTCGTTTCCCTGAAGAGTAAGAAAAATAAAAGGGTATCTTAACAACATGAGGGAATTTTGACACGTTTATAACAACCAAAATCAAAGTAAAGTTGTAAAATCTAATTAGGTTATCCCGAAATTCCAACATACATTGCGCACCATTCCTGGAAGCAAAAATATCCAAGTATGAGTTGTCCCTTTTTCGAAAATCGCCCAAAAAACCGAAAACTGAAAACTCCATTAGGACAGCCTGGACATTTTTTAAGGGTAATGTTGAGCGAAGCCTTTACTGGAGCTTAAACAAACCCAATAATTATCGGTTTCAGGCCTAATCTTAAATTTGTTACAAAATCGATCAGCGATGAAGAAAAACTGTTCATCATAATAACAGTGAAGAAATAGTGTGTGGCATACCTTGATGACCTCAGCAGACACAGATTTAACTGTCGCTTCAAGCTTGTTAATCTGTTCGAGCCTTTCTTCCAATATCTTTTCTTGTTTTCTGCGCTGTTCACTAGAATTTTCCATTAGCTCGTTCGTCCGTGTTATAACCTTCACAAGATAACAAGATAAAGGAAAGGGAATAACTTTCAGCTTTAGGAATAAATGTATGTCAAAGAATATTCCTATAGGCATTGAAAAAGATTTCGGCGGGAACCATTGAGTTGAACGCCTAGCGCTGCATCCAAACGAGGTATAGTCGTACTGTACTCCTCTCCCCCACCCCTCCCCTACAACGCCAAAAAGAATATAGCCACCAGCCTCTGTTTCAAAGCGAGATTAAGGGCGAAGCCATTGCACTTTTTGAAAGTGAGGGTTTTTGGAACTTAATTACCACAGGCGAAACTTTGAAAAGTTGTTGTTTTTTTCTTGCTAAGGTGCGCTTGTCGTGTTCTACAAAAAGGCTATTATCAGTACCAGTTCCTTGTCTCTAAGCTCCTGTTCAAGTACAGCCACTCTTGTCTGAAGCTGGCTTACTGTTTTACTGTTTTCATGTCTCTCTGAGTCAAGTGAACCATTTTCACGTCGAAGTTTATGCAGTTCTTGCTTAGCATACTTGCATTCCTGTAACCAAGGAAAAAACGTGAGTAAACTTAGCAAACCAACAAAATAGTTATTGCTAATGTGCTCAACAATCTTACCCTAGATCTTGTAATAAGCATGTAAGCTTATAATAATAATGCATTCATGATTTCTTCGACCCTGAGATAAGGGGCAGGGGGGGGGGGGGGGAGTCTCAAAAAATTTTTTTTCAGCTCCTCGGACCTCAGTGTGGTCTAAAAATGATGGAGGGCCCCTCTCCTGGATTTAGGTTAGGGTTAGGGTTAAGGTTAGGTTAGGTTATTATACATTGAGTTTAGGGTTAGGTTAGGTTATTATATATTTAGTTAGGTTAGGGTTAGGGTTCACTGGTCACTACCCTACAACTCAGATGTTCACTTGGCAGTTACCTCATCAAGAGCAGTCAACTTTGACCTCAGGTCTCTGATACAGGAATCTGCCTGGTATTTCTTTTGAGTAAGGTCCTGTTGTATTAAACATGAAAATAACTTAGACAATTTTTGCAAAATCAATGAGTAAATCCATAGCAGGTAAACTAAAGGCACTGTGCCAGCTAGAAAATGAAAACTAGCCATCGTGGGAGCATATGTAAAAAACACCATCCGTAAGGAAATGCTAAGCAGAGTAGCCAGCCAATACTAATCAAGAACACTGTAGGCGGCGATTTTCGACAGCAGCCAGCTACTTTTGACAACCTGCTAGAGGTATGTCTTATTCATTAACAGGACGCTAGGTGAGTTATTCATGAATTTCTTATGCTCATTTGAAAGAAATGGATACGCAAGTTTGAGGAACTGGTGTTAGTTACCCGGTTGGAATTTTCCTCATCTTTGAGTCTGGCTTCAAGTTTCACGATCTACAAAAAAAATTGATATTTTGAGAGATTCAGGAGAAAAACAAATCCTTTATAAGAATGCATATTTTAATTTAATTTTATTACCTGTGTGTGGCGACTCTGTTCAATCTCTCGCTTTTCTTTCTCAAACTTCTGCTGGTTCTCAGTGACCATCTTGACACAAAAGAAACCAAAGAAAACCAATAAAATAAATGCACAATTTGTAAACAAAGACTGAGATACCATTTTGATAATTAAATCAATACCTGAAGGGCTTTCTCTCTCTCAGTAGTCAGTTCTTGAGCATGTTTGTTTTCCATCTGACAGGATCTTGCAGAGCAATCAGATTGTACTGAGTTCAATTCCTTTGTTTTGATTGCAAGAACCTTTATGAACATAAAATTAAGGTTAAAACTTTGGAATACAAAGCAGATGAACCCCTCTAAAAGAAAGTAACTCCTGTCTCTTTTATGGTGGTTACAAAATTTTATTACACACATCTTTTGAAGCCCCAAAATAACATAACAGGAACCAATACTCTAATGTCAATCACCTGGTCAAAGTTTTCATTTTTTAAAGAATTCTAGTAGCAGGAGAAAGGTGTAATGTTACAGGAGAATATTTTTAAAGAGGCTCCACGTCTGAATAAAAAAATAGTCATAGTCTACCGAACTTTAGTGGGAGAATTCTGCATAGTAAACGAAGAATTCTCTGATCTCCAATACCTAATGAACACCCTGCGTGGTAGTGAGTTAAACAAACCTTCCCCCATAAAACCTAATAAAAGAAATGTAATATAACACGACTAAAAATGTTTACTGCAACACTACATGTATAGAGGGTCCCCAGTAGGTTTTCCGGGATACGGGATTTCCCTCATTTGACGCTCGGGATTCGGGATTGAAAGTATGCGCGGAAGGTGGGATGCCAAAAATAATCCTCAGGATTACGGGATTGCTCGAAATCTTGGGTCGGGATTCAAGATTGAAAAACCTTATTGGGGACCCTCTGTATAGAGAGCAAAATTTATCTTTCTCAAGATATTTCATGATCAATCCAACGGAAAAGAGGAAGTACCTCTTGACAGCTGTTTAGCTTTTGCTGAAGATCAGCCTCTGTGCTGGCAAGACGTCTTTCTAGCATCTGCTTTTCATCCTGTAACAGACGCAGGAGTTACGTACATATATATTATGATGATATAAGTTCTTACTATGCCAATACATGCATCTAGCTTGACCAAACAAGCTGAGTCAATGACTGATTAATCATAAAGCAGGGCTATAAAAAACTTGAATACCAGCTTGTCCTTGTGTAAGCAGCTGTCACATTTTTCTCGCCCAGGGCCACTTCTTACTCATTTTAGTGAATGATTTTGTTACAGGATGATTTGCCTGGACCCTTGCTTATTGGGTAAGTAAGCTTTAAAAGTTACCTGCCCAGCAAGAAAATCCACCTGTCCCCGACGACGGGACAGGACATTTTTCCAGCCCTGATAAGACTAAAAGAAAACATTTTCTTGTGGGAGCAAATTGGGAAATCCTGAACCAGAGGTCTTGAGACCTTTATTACCTGTTGGGGTAGCTAATCAGGACACAAATTTGCTTAACCTTGCTCACTTCATGAAGCCAGCCACATTACAGAGTTCTCACAAGCGTTAAGTGAGGGAGTGAGAGCCTCAAATATTGCCTTCAGGACTCGATTGCCAAACCGAATACTTTTACTTCCTAGCTGTCTACTTTAAAACTTAATAAACTTTAATAAGAACCCTGATATTATAATAAATGTAGTTTTACCTGTAAATGCTTGAGACAGTCTGCAAGATACTTCTTAACTTCAGCATCTGACCCAGGAAGAAACTTTAGTGACAGGTGGGTTAAGTGTTTGAATGGATTGGTTTCTACAACATGAAGAGTAGCAATACCTTGATCCAAACCACTTCCAACAACAAACTGTAACAGAAACCTAGGTTCAAAAACAAACAGCAAGTTTACCATGGGTTTTCAAGTCAAGAACATCAAGGAATTTCAAGCACATCAGTGTACTATCTACCCTACAGGCAGAGGCCCCCTCAAGCTTCCCAGATAAGTGAAAAATGGAAGAGCCTCTGCTCACAGGGTAAAGTGTATACAATCAGAACTTGAAAACCAACATATAAAGATAAAGGCCATTACCATGGTAAGATAGCAATACAGGCATAAGGGTTAGATATACATTGTATGTATGGTACAGTGGAATCTCGATACAACGAACCTCTAAATAACGAAGTCCTCGCTATAATGAATGATTTTCTTTACCCCATTCATAGTAAGATATATGAAAAAGAACCTCGATAAAGCAAACATATTTCGCCAGTACCTAGGTCTTTCATTATATCGAGGTTTCACTGTACACAGGGATCTCAGTCAATTCCAAGCATGTCATGCTCCCCTAGCTTATATCCAAATACTTGCTGCTCATTTGTCAAGTAGTTTATTCTCATGGTGGGGCAGTTGCCACTTTGTCTGAAATGACAGGAGAATGCCAGGAGAGGGTAGCATGCCAGGAATAGACACATTTTTAGCTCACAATGACTGCAAAAAAAAATGATGGCCGTAAAGAGCATAATTAAAGGGTTAGCAGTTAGCCTCCATCTGAAATAAAGATACAATGTATTCACACATCCTAGCAAGACGAGGATGTTTACAAATATGTCAACTTTTTTTTTTTTTTCACATTTCAGGAAACTTTGAACTGGTACTTGTAAATATTTATAAAATAACTAAGATCGTACCGCGCTCTGACTGGCCGAGAGCAGTGTTTGCATGAGGGTATGTAAACATGGTTGTGGCTTCCAGATCTTTTGCTTTTCGGGTGCTAATCACAGGGTTGTGCAAAATGCGCCGGCAACAGGCCCTATCACCGGCTACTTTGAAGCTTTTACCGCCTGTAACGTGGGAAACATATCCCTACTGATATGCGTTCCCCTACCTGGGAAACACATATCCCTAGTGATACGTGTTCCTCCACCTGGGAACCACATATCCCTAGTGCTACGTGTTCCCCCAACAGGGAAACACGTATCCCTAGTGATACGTGTTCCCCCAACTGGGAAACACGTATCCCTAGTGATATGTGTTCCCAGGTAAGGGAATACATATCACTAGGGATATGTGGTTCCTTACCTGGGAAACACATATCCCTAGTGATATGTGTTTCCCCACCTGGAAAACACGTATCCCTAGTGATATGTGCTCCCCCACCTAGGAAACACGTATCCCTAGAGATATGTGTTTCGCTACCTGGGAAACACATATCCCTAGTGATATGTGTTCCCCTACTTGGGAAACACGTATCCCTAGTGATATGTGTTCCCCTACCTGGGAAACACATATCCCTAGTGATATCACTAGGGATATGTGTTTCCTTACCTGGGAAAAACATATCCCTAGTGATATGTGTTTCCCCACCTGGAAAACACGTATCCCTAGTGATATGTGCTCCCCCACCTAGGAAACACGTATCCCTAGAGATATGTGTTCCCCTACCTGGGAAACACATATACCTAGTGATATGTGTTCCCCTACTTGGTAAACACATATCCCTAGTGATATGTGTTCCCCTACCTGAGAAACACATATCCCTAGTGATATGTGTTCCCCCACCTAGGAAACACGTATTCCTAGTGATATGTGTTTCCGTACATGGGAAACACATATCCTTAGAAAATCGTTACGAAGAAGGTGTGTCAATTTTTTTTTTGCTTAAACTGACATTTTAGGTGAGAAACGTCCGTATTTTAGAAAGCATCTTTTTGCAAAACAAGAACTGATTACACGTGCAAGACTTCGTGGACAAGACTTTGCGACTGGTAAGAATTTCTCTTTTAATTAGTGCCATACAAAGAGTTTTCCTTTTTTTCTTGGGAAAGTTATTTTATAAAAGCAAAATAGAAAACTTTATTCCTGTGTTTGCATAGCCTGATATAAACAATCGCGATGTTGGGAGAATTCTCGACAGTTACACAAAACCTCGACTTTGTCTCAGGTTTGCTTAACTGTCTCCAATTCTCCGAACCCCTCTTGTGTTTATATCAGGCCATGAAACACCAAAAACGTTTTCTACTGCTTAATTAACACTGGATCGAAGCTAACCCTTTATCATAACATATAACTTTATTTAAACTCGGATTTAGCATAGTTCGAGAGAGCTTATATCTTCGAGTATAATACTATTTAAGAAATGCAACAAAATTGATAAAGTATGAAAGTATAAAATTGCTACGCATGCACATATTAGTCTGAATGAGTCGTAAATGTTGGTATTCAGCATTTATTTTTAATTCGGAAAAGGAGCATTAACAAAGCCAGAAAAGGGATAAATAGGCTTAATAAAAGTTCAAACAAGAGTATCAAGTAATTTTTTCTGCTTTGTTTATATTTTTATAAGTTTAGACTCATTTTTGTCATGCATGTACTTTTACCAATAAAGAAAATCAAACTTACTTAGGGTGGTCACGTTGTTCCTCATCACGGCATAGCTCCAGCAGATCGACAAATTTTTGCGGGAAGGCACAGAAGTCAACTAAAAGTCCTTGTTGAGTTTTTAGCCTGTTTAAGTTAACAAAAGTGGCTGTGATTGTTAAACTTTTTGGGCTACAAATAGGCTCAAATTCTTTGCCAGAAAACAATACTGTAATTGACTTACGTATGGAAATCGCTTTCCCCTAGAGCTAAATTGTATAGGAAAAACAAATCCTCTTCATCAGTGATTCGGACGAACAGTTCCTGTAAATAAGACATGAAAGCTTTAAGTTGCAAACTTAGTTGCTTCCAAACATGCGCGTCGAGTTGAACGCAATGTTTTTCTATCACAATTCGTGATGAAGTAAAGCGACCAGTAATGAAAATGCACAAAAAGGAGAGCTAAACAACTTATAAGGTATGAGAGTATGTGTTAACTTAAGCTGTGTTTAGTGAACCATACGTTAAAATACGGCACCTTGTTCGATGGTGAAGAGCTTGCACGGAAAGCGACATTAATGCGTACAGCGGATCGTCTGCAAACAAAAATAGGGCTTCAATCTAATAAATGCAAACTCTTGGTAAGATTTAATAAATCTTATAACCAAGAACGGTACCTATCATCGTGGCTTGCCGATTTGAAATGGACTGCCACTACCTTGTTGAAGAATTCCTCCATCTTGGAAAGCTTGAAAATAAAATTCGCGCCTGTTCCCAGGCCTCAAGAGGCGGACTAGTGCCAGAGCCCCCCAGTCCTGCAGGAGCTCTTCGCGATGCCGATATGTATCAAGCTTTACACGAGCACAACTTTGTAGTCAAAGAATCAAATAGTGCTATCAATTCTCGCTGATTTTACGGGTTCTCTGATTGTATTAGGGAGGATCTGTTAGATGTACACGATCTCTGTGTTTAAGACTGTCAGTGACGAAAGTGTACAAGCCATTCACGCGTGTCAAATTGGGCATGGAAAACTACCAATCAAAAATCAAAAGCGGCTCTCTCTGCTCGGAACTAAGCTCTTTTTTAAGCAAATTCTTATCCTGTTCACAGACCCTCTATTTTCTCTTTACAGATGTCGAGCACGCGCATGAAAATATAAACTGAGGGGGGATTTATTGACTTCAAGCGCAAGGGGGTGGGGTTGGGGAAAAAAACGTCTGTGCACAGCCTTTCTGGGGAAACTGCCCACCTACCCCTCCCCTAAGACAACATTTTGCCGTAAGTGAGAAGAAAGTGTTAACGTTGGCTTAGGAGAGGGGTGGGTGGGCAGTTTCCCACCGACATGGCCACATCGTCACTGGTTCGTCGTTGTGGTTTTGCCTTCACAAGTGTTTTAAATAACATAGCCCCATAAATGACACCAAAACTGTAACCTCAGTCTGTCCCCACGCGGACGCCCCAATAAACTGTTATAAATGAAAATTATGTACACCAACGTATCCGTTTAAAATCTACGTGAGTGCATCGTCTTCACGGCAACCGATATTTTTCGTCAAAGAGGATCGAGAAGTGTGGCGTGACAAAACCGGGGGGAACTGTCACGGGGTGAGGTAAGGGGTAGTATGCACCACAATATGCCTCCAAATTTGAGCCTTACAAGTTCTTTTCGTTCTTCTATGGGTTAATTTACCCTAACTGCATCTTAAAATTAACTTTGAACATGTTTAACGGATGTCAGAAGGGGAAAACAAAATTTGAGTCGAAAGATGTCAAAAATGTCTGCATTTTTATTAACCTCTGTCAACCCTCTATATCTTTTCTTTACATGCAAGTACCATTTTTCACGTAGAATTAAATACTGATTCCATTGATTTGCCTTTGTACAATTGGGTTCAATTACGGCTGAAAAAATAGTTTTTTCATCATTCTTCCCATCCGTATAAGTTTATATACACATGTGATAGTGTTATGTACAATCGAGTTGGATACGAACTCGAAGCAAACCTGAAATTCCCATTGTATAGAAAATCTGCTAAGGTGCTTGCCTGGAAAGTAATTTTGCTGCCCAAAAAATTTTTAAACATCACAAACTGAAATTCTCCTTTCCTTTGGCTAGAAATTTCCATAGAATTGGTATCGAGAAATTGCTAAAATACAAGGAGAATTTATCTTTGTTGGCCATAGCCTTCAATAGATGTTAATGATTCTTTGCTTTATACTTACAACGATATAAGTAATAATGTCTGACCCTCTCGATATCCACAAAAATCAGGTACATCAATATTGGAATTTTTTGCTTGATCTTAGTCAGACTATGATCGATATAAGCCCCTCAAAAAGAGCCTTTGAAAAATATAAGCCCTGGGGCTTATTTTCGGAATTTTACGGTAGTCAAGGAACTAATTATACTATTCTGAAACAGTCCTCCGAGCGATCAATTATTTTTTTAGTCCGTGACGCTCCCAGAAGCAAGATCGTTTTCCTGTTCTTCATCTCTGTACTCAGTTTGACACCGCTGACAGTTGTTACCGTGGACAAATCTTTGTAACTTTGTACAAGGAGGGTGTCCCCAGTCCTGAAAGAAAAGTTGTGATTAAACCGAGCCAACAACGTAACGGTCTTTTACCTCACGAAAAATATAACTACGCGCGTGAGCGTTCTTCTTGACAGTGAGACATAACAATGGGAACGCACAAAGTTTAAAGGAGTCTCGTGTTTGTGAGCAACAAACCAATCAGCTGATTTCCCGCGTAACAGACGCAATGCGTGTAGTTAAAGCCGCGGGAAATTTCCGTACTCAAGATAAATGTGAGGCTACGACTACAGTGCAGCTAATGTTTTGACATGACTTCTGATTGGTTAAGAAAATGGCAAGAGATTTTTTTAGCCAATCACAATGTATAAAAGCAAACCAAAGAATGACTCATACCTTGATTCTCTCATAGGTATCACTAATGATACCAATGAACAAGCTAAGCACCACGTAGATGAAAAGTGAGATGAAGGTGTAAAGGTAGATTTTGCTAAACACCCACACAGCATAACTCTTCTGGTCCATCTCAGCAAACGTCATGAACATATCATCACCATTAATTAGCGAAAACATGCATTCTGAGACAGTCCACAGATTTCGGAACTAAAAGAGTGAAAAACAAAAGAATCAGCAACACTGAGAATTTGCCATTCTTACAGCGCTGGTATATGGCGTATTCCACTTTCAACCTCAAGCGCAGGTAGGAATAATAATAATAATATTTATTGAATTGTATTGCGTAAATATCAATCCAGGGAAAGAAATTTTCATCTGCGCATAACATTGACTCAACAAAATCCTAAAATCCTAGTACATATTCCAAAAACAAAATTTACAGATCGTTCCTAAAAATTAGTAAAAATAACAATTTAAAAATAAAAATTAATCTTTAAAATCCTATATACAAATCCTTCTTAATAAAGAGAATAAAAACAATAAATTAGCTGGGAAACGCCTTCTGAAATAAATGAGTTTTAAGAGCCTTCTTGAAAGCATTAACTGAAGATATATTTCTAATAAAAAGGGGAAGATCGTTCCATAATTTAGGGCAGCCATATAAAAAGATCGATCACCAAGCGTGGAAAGAGACTTGCATGGTGGAATGTTAAGAAGTTTGCCGTTACTTGATCTAAGATAGTACCTACCCCCTGTGTCTTTCGGTGATACAAGTTCGGAAATGTAAGTCGGACCAAGTTTAGTTAGGAATACCGCAATATATAGATTCTCTAAACTAATCTCCATACATTTCTTAAAAGAATTAGTTGAGAGAATTTTGATTAATGATCAAAGCATTTTCCTATAGGTGATCAGTTTTTCAATTCTCATAACCTTTTCTCCTTATTATGTATGAATACTGTTATTCTAGTGCGTTTCATCATCAGTGCGTTTGCCAATCATCCTGATTGCCAAATTGACAATAGCTCTTTTAACAGACCAATCATGGCGTGTTACAGTGTAAAGCAAATCCTTATACACAGGTGGGGGCCAGAACAAGGATTTCTGAACTGTTTCACAGATGGACTTAACCAGAGTTTATTTTCGGCTATGGCGCAGGCCATGTTTTAACATGTTTAAAGAATAAACTACAAGCGAATCACCCTAAGCCATTTCAAGGGGTTAATTCCAAAGATAAATACAGTATCACCATACCTTAACATGATAAGGTCCTAAAACAATCCATCCACAAAACAGATATCCAAAATACAGCAATGAACCACAGACACAGAAACGAAGCACGCTGGGAGCCGACGCTTTCAACGTTACTAGCAAAATCTAAATGTTAAACACAAACAATAAGAACAAACCAGACGTTTTAATGCGACCTTGGAAATTTTGGGAAGGGTTAGGGGGTAAGCCTTACTTCATTTTGAACCAAAATATATGAGTTCCCCACCCTAATCATCTGTTATCAAGAGATGGATGATACATACATACCTTTTTCTAGACGCTGGTAAAAGAACACTCAAAATCTCACCCTATTTTAGACCAAGTGGGGGTCAAAATTATATCTACTGAGCAATAATTTCCTGTAGTGCAGTTTAAAATAATATTATTCTTAACAAAGTGGTTCTGACTTTTTAAGTTTGTGGATAAAATCCTACACTTTGTGCATTCAAATCAAAGCTACTGCGCAATAATGCAGTTTTTTTTTGGTACAAACTTACGTTGTACTTCTTGAAATGTCCCAGATATCTCAACAGCCCTGACCAAGTTAACAACACTGCAGTACCAAGGAACATGCTACAAACTGCATATTCATCTTCAACCTGTTAAAAAATATCACAAGAGACAGAGTTATCCTTAAAGCTTGTTTAAAGTATTTTCAAATAGCAAGCAAAACACACATTAAACTCAACCAGAAGTTTACTCCATATGCAAAAATTATATCTTACGAGATTCATGTCAATTGTCATCTTTATTATAGATCCAATGACTGCACAGCCGTCGCTGATGACAATCAACACAAACCATAGGTTGAGCAGATCCAAAGTATCCCAGTAGGACAGGTGATCTTGAAGCTCATGATTGAAGAATCTACGCGTTGCCTGCGAAAGTAACAACCATAAAAGCTTCAGTCACTATTCAAACAAAAGCTGCGAAATAATAATAGATTAAGAACTGCACAGATACCTTGTACTTTGTAACTGTTCTTAAAGAGCTTAACAATTCTGACCAATATTACATTGTTATTATAGAAGTGCAAGGCTGACACAGTGGTGAAGGCACTCTCCTTCCAACATTGTGGCCTAGGATGTCATACATGTATATTGGTTGGGTTTATTATTGGTCAAGTTCTTTCTCTAATGCTCTATTTGTTATTTAAAGTTTTGGTTTTCTCAGGTAGTTGTGCTTCCTACTCTACTGAAAAACCAGAACATCGTACTGATATGCACAAACATGTGAAATAGAGGATATTACATGGCTGCTTGGGGATACGAATTTTATCTTCAAGTGCTGAAAGTATCTCTCACGAGTGAGCGAAGCGAACAAGTGAGAGATACTTTCAGCACGAGAAGATAAAATTCGTATCCCCAAGCAGCCATGTAAGGTTCTGTTTATTTTATAGATACTGATGGAATTCCTACATAAAACACAACTTTTTTTGTTCATTTTCCAAACAGCAAGATAGTGCAATTAAAGTGGTCACCTATTGCAAAATGCCTGTCACAAAAATGTTATAAAACTCGGATATAAAGTTATAAAGAAGAAATAAAGACAACAATACTTATATTTTCTGTTCCAAAAAGTCAAAATTCTAATGAAGCAGCGAATAATCATGTTAGTAACCATGGCGACACCAATATCCTCACAGGTGAAAGATAAAAATAGTATCTTCACTGCGCACGATGAAGATATGATTTTTTAGTAAAGGAAAAATCCTGGTATTTCATCAGTATCTATATAATAAAAGAAGTTCTTAGAAGCTCCTAGATGTTTCACTGGTAATTAAGTCACATTTGTAATGTGTCCTTAAAAAAAAGCAAGGCACAGTTACTGTCAGATTTTACTTTACCTTAACAAGCTTGAGTTGTCTAAAGAGAGAGCGTGAACAAAGGGCCATTGAGAGTACACATAACAAAATAGTTAGAATATCAGCAAATATAAGGAAAGTTCTGGATGTTTGATAATCTAAGAAAAGAAAAATATATAATAGTCATAATTAATGAATAATTATTTCCAAAGAAGCAGTTACCAGACTGATGACCCTGTACAGTGAAAGTGTCTCAATACAACAGGCAAGTAAACAAAAAGGAATAGGCTGCATAAAAACTTGGGGTTTAACCCAGCTTTCACTTCAACATCAGTCAGCTATCAAGACATTGTAATCTGTTCTAAATTTTAAGTATGAGGATGAAGTCCTCGTCCTCGTCCTGTGGTTGCGACTATACCTTACATGAAAGCTTCTGTGCTATAATAGTCATCATTATACTGAAAGAGTTCAGGCGTACTGAACTTCCTCTCAACCAACATTCAATAAGTTGAATCAGCTGTTTTTCTTAAAACATTCTTCTGTTGAAGACTTGCTACAATGTGTAGGTGTAAATGACATGTACTACTCCGAAATCCCAATAAAGCCAACCCCATATTTTCTTTTCTCCCTAGTTTCAGTTAAACACGTTGAACAAAAAACTGATATTATGCACCCTCATTATAACAAAACATTTTTACAGTCCCTTAGCAATTCTGCATATTAGCAATGTTCCCTGGTGCTATGAACACACATAGCTTTTACTGACATGCAGATGTTGGCTGGCAAAAAAGATACATGTAACTGAGCAAAAAGAAAGTTAAACAGTAGCAGTAGTAACACCAGTGCCTCTGACATTCCAGTCTAGCAAATCAAGAAGACCATCAGTACGATGTCAAAAGCATTGCTGACTGAGGTAAGGCAAATGATAAGCAAACCCCATCAAGAAAGTGTGCTAGCTTTCATTACATTATGTACTTTACTTTCCTTTTGTTAAAATCATAATATATAATATAATTTACAATTCATTCCTTTGCCATTTTCGGGGTTTTCACTAAGAATTCTAGTAGCAGGAGAAAGATGTAACATTACAGGAGAATATTTTGAAAGAGCCTTCACCTCCGAATAAAAATAGTCAATTGCATTTTCAGTGTTAATACATTAAAAATTCAGCAAGTCTTAAAAGATACCCTCTGTGCTGACTGTAGAATTAGCTTTGCATTCCACTGTGCTTCCTTCTGAGTTCAAAATGACTGGTACTCTTCCATCATGATTACTATTATCAAACTGTATCTGTACAGTGAAAATGAACAATCAAATCAGCTTAAGTTGACTAAGCTGAAGTCACAAAGTTTCCAGTGAATCTTGTTCTTTTTGGTTAATGAAGTTCATTAGTCTCCTCATCTTTCTGCACAGAGTAATTTGTATGAAGATTATAATGAGATATAAGGTGTTGATCAGCAGCATTATTTTGGCAGTAAAAAAAGGCAACATGCTTCTATTAACCCTTTAAGCCCTAATATCCACAAACAAATTCTCCAAACTGTTCTCTATACATTTCCTTACAGAATTAGTTGGGAGAAATTGATAAAAGATCAGAGATTCTTCTCTTTGTGATCATTTGATTAATTCTCATAGATGTTGCACTTGACAATCTATGGATATTGTTAGGAGAAAATTGATGTTGGTCACTATTGGGACTTAAAGGGTTGATGAATGTCTGTAAATGGTGAGCTTGTGCAATAGGACGGCAGAGAAAACAAGACAGGAGACGGTAATCATGGTAACAGGACTGAGTAACAGAGTAAACTACAATTCAGTCTGTAATGATAAACAGTGATTAACACAAAAATAGGACAACCACTTAACAGGAGTCCAATTTATTTAATCACAAGAATGAAAAACTTTGGTATTTTTTTACTTACTGTGACATTGAACAAGTAGCAGGCTGGATTCCTTGGAGACTTTCGCAAATGAACAGAGCTCACATTAGCCATCAATGTGACACTGATAATACTGTAAAAATATTAATTTAATGGTAATTATAGGACTGAGTGGAATACAATTCGGTCTGAAATCATACAAGTGATTTAACACAATTGGATGACCGCATAGTAAGAGTCTGATTTGTTTAATCACGAGTCTGATAAGATTACAGACCGAACTGGAGGAAACAAAGTTCTGATATCAATTAATCATAACTATAGCAAAATTTGCGATATTTTAGGCTTTTTTAAACTTAAGACACAAGAAATTGCGAGAGCTTTCTCGCTAGTAATGAAAAAAAAGCCATTTAAGTGCATGTGGGACGGCCATAGAGTCCAATTACAGGCATGACACATACTGTCTTATTAGTACTAAAATCAGGATAGTTGGGAGCCAATTAGATTTGAGAATTTGGTTTTAGTTATGATTAGATATATAATCATTCCTTTGACTCACAGGACTGTTTTAAACTCAAGCAAATCAACTGAGGTCATCAAAAAAACATTGATGAGTTACATGATTATAAGTTTCAATGAAGATATCAATGAAACTACATACAAGTACTGTACCTTTCAAATGATTCTGGCAACATGTTTGTTTCAACAAAATGAGTAATGTTGTTAACTGATTCCTTAGAGAGATTCAAATCTTTACAAACTACACCCATGAGTAAAGGACAAATTACGTAACACTTCACAAACTGTGAAACACAACAATACATAAATATAATTATAAAGCACAAAGTTTCTTGGGTTCTATTGACTTAAAGAGTTTGCCTGAGAAATTGGACCAAAGCTACAAAACCAAGAAAAATCTGTTCTTCCCAAAAAGAAACTCATATACACTTTGTACAAATATAGTAATGCTCATCATCGCTAACAGCCTGAAGTGAAAATTAAAAAACTCAAGTATCCTTTAGGGCAAGCTTCTCATGAAGCACAGGCCTACCAGCCCTTTGTATCACTTTCATGTACTTTACCTTAATAATGAAGGACTGTTATTTGTCAGGTAAATACAACAAGCAGGTGGGAAATCAAACAGCTAAGGATTTCTTCTGTTTTTTTTTTTCTTTCATTTTCCAAGGAAAGCAGCCAAAGTCATGTTTGTAGTGGCCAGGAGAAATGCCCAGCTATCAGCCTTAAATGACCGCCCTCTAATTGCTGCTTGCTCATCAGACAACTACTCATGATTATTATTTTGATTAAAACATGCTAGCCACAAAAGGTCGCTACAATAGCCTTAGGTAATTGGACAGCACTTTTGTGGTGCCCTCTCTAAGCCTATATTATTTTTTTAAGGATACAGTAATCTGTTTGTCGGCTAAGTTCATATGTCTCCTCTTCTGCGTTCACATGACTGATGTTATACTTATATACACACATTAACATAGGACCAGGTCTCTCCTCCATGGACATTGGAAAAAAACCAAAAGTTCCAATGGCAATTTTTCGGATATCATAGTACTGAAAAATGAATGGGACAAAAGTAGTTGGTTGAGATCAGAACAAAGGAGAGGATAACATGGAGGTTGTGCAGTTGGAAAAATTGAAGTGAGCCTGTGGAATCCTGTGGAAAACCTAAGATTTCCTAGTCGCCCAAGAGCAAAGGAAGGTGTCAGGGGCCACCAGGCCTTGCTAGAATACAGACCTAGGTTAAGCAACATGTTTGCGGGAAAAGCCAGTGGCAAACAGAAGAGATGACCATTTTATAATGATCTTCACAGTTTGGTGTTATATTGAGACACTTTTAAATCTCTCTATTTTAGACTTCACCTGGCTACCAAACCTAAGGCCTACAGGAAAAAGCTCATTTTGCCCCCTTCTTAACATCAATGCACCATTAAGGCTACAAGGAAAGAAAGAAATCAAAACAAGGGTTTTTAAGTCACAGCTGCGAATTGCACACAGGCCCCTCTCACACAGAAGGACAAAAACTAATTAACTGTGCCAATAACAGGGTAACATGACTGTACTATTTCTCACATTAATTTTTGTCACCCTTAGATTTTTCAACTGTACATGTTGATGTACAGAACTTGGCTTTCATATTTAGCAGCCTCTGGCACATCTGTAACAGCCCCTTTGACCCCTCATTTCGAACTTACCTGTCTCACTGAGTGATGCACTTGATTGTAGAACTGATCTTTTGTGTAGATGGCATAATTTGAGTCATTGGAATCAACAAGAAACAAGTAGTCAAAGGCTTGTTCACTATCATCTAAGAAGCTTACAACAGAGAAAAACTCTGATGCAAACAAGAAAACCTACCAAAATAAAAAAAATAATGTGTGTTACTTATTATTAAATATATACCCAAATCTCTTGTAATCATTTAATAAATAAAATCAATACAAAACCAAAAAATCTTTAAATTTCTGGTAGATGCAAGGGATTACTGACTGGTTGCTTATAGAAATTGACAAGATGATTTTTGAGAAAGATGACATGAACCTAGTTTAGTGACCTAAGCTCCCACAAGTCTTCTGAAGCTCAGTGGTAGAACATCTGGAGAAGTAACCTGGCCCCGGTAGTTAAAAAGAGGTGGATAATACTATCCACTGGATAAATCTCTATCGTGTGGATAACCCAGTGAGTTTCCCAAATATTTATCCATTGGATAGTGATTTATCCAGTGGATGGCGCTATCTAACGTTTGAACAACCGGGCCCCGAAGATAATAGGTTTGACTCCTGCTGGGATAACTTGGATTTTTCCTCTGTACCACCTGTGACACTAACGAGTGAAAAAACATCTTTCTTGCGTATTCAACGGGTCCAAGTTGTTCAAATGCTACATAGTACTATTCTTGGTTTGCAAACACATTATAAGGCGGCCATGTTGGGGTTCAATACAATAGCATTTTTTCTTGAAGAATCTCCACGAAAATAGAGTTTGGTTCCCAGTGCAGAGAAATGCTTTTGTTCTTGACCACCAACATGGCTGCCGTGACAACACGTGCAAACCAGCAATCCACTGGATAAATCTCTACCCCACGGAAATGAATTAGGGAAACCAATTACGTTATCTACTGGATAGAGATTTATCTAGTGTATAGCTAGCGTTATCCACCGTTTTATACCTGCACAGTGACCATTATCAACTTGAGAAATTGAAGCAAAAGCTTCCAAGGTTTTCTCCCTCGATGTTTGTACTTTTGCAAAGGTGTCATGAAATGTAATTTTAACCGTTTCCGCATGACTTCCTGGCGATTTCTGAGACTCCCTGAGAACTCCGTAGAGTCATAAATCGACTGGTAATGTACAGAGGTGTTAAAGCTCGAGGCGCTTCCTCGCTGGTCCAAGAGCGGCTCTGTGTAGTCGTCGAAGCTCGCTAAACTGCTCTCGTTGTAAGAGCGAGCCAAATGTCTTGCATTTCTAGAAGAAACTGCTGGTAGAACGACTCGACTGGCCATTTAGACACCACGATCAAAGGCAGCAATCACAAAGTTATTTCGTTTTCCTTTAGTCTTGTGACCAGTGACTTGCTGCTGCCCGTATCTGGTTTCTCTTCCAAGCAGATCGTTATTTCACTTCATTGTTTCATCACAGGTTACACTATTTGATGATAATGCAGGTCAGCTCGTAATTTCCAGGCAGTAGTTTATTTTTCGTCTCTATAATAACCTACTTTCCTGCTCTCCCACAGTTGTCATCATTTCACGCAGCGAAAGAAATTTTTGTAATGGCCGTAGGAAGATATCCCAGAGCTCATTGCGCGCCTAAGTATGCTGCTTCTAGGGGAGGACTAGGGGAGTATTGGAGGAGGAGTGGGAAAGGACGGGAGGAAGGCAGTTTCACGCCAAAGTTTACGCTTACATTACGTCGACCTTTGTGGCCCCAAATTAGCTCGTATTCGAAGCAAATTATAGGCAAAATTGTTCTTGCGTTTTGGTTATTTTGCTTTAACAGATAAAAACCTCTCAAAAATTGCAAAAACAAAACTCAAACATTGCACTTACCACAGGTAGCCCAAGCTCGAAATATGAGCATTGGCGAGCATCGGCATTGTTGCGCAACATTCAAAATATAAGGATTTGTATTGGAAAAAAAACCTATCGTTTCTGTAACCTACGAAAATGAAAGGATTTCAATAAAAATAAGCTTACCTTACCTAAAATGTGTGTTACGTCTCTCCTGTGAGGTCCACGGGTCGATTTATGGCCGTTTAAGGGTTTTTGTGTAAACGGTTTTCTCTCTATATTATGTAAGGTAAACCTTTACATAAAAACCCATAAAACGGCCACAACAAATCCTTATACTTTGAATGTTACGCAACAATGCCGATGCTCGCCTATGCACATTTTCGAGCTTGGGCTATCTGTGCTTATACTAAACGAACACAAAGTGGATCTGATTTATCTGTTTTTCTAAAATTGTTGAGACTTGGAGTTGAACTAGGTAAAGACAAAAACCCTTGAAGTGTACAGTAGTCCATGCAGTTACTGATAGTCACATACATAACATACATCATCAAGAGAGGGTATCCTCTCTTGTATACATACAAAACATAAGCTTATGAGTCTGTGTAGACCAACCCAGTTCCGCTAGCAGAAAGAGCCAGCCCGGATTATGTAATCAGGCCCTCAGCCTTGTAGTAGACTACTTTTTTAGCCCGTATGTTCTGTTTTCCCCATTCAGGTGATGCTCTCCAGGGATTGTGCTTTTCACCATTTCATAAATTTACGCACGTACTGCTGCAGGTCGATGAACATTTGAAAGAAACAGTTCTCTGAGACCGTCATATGTTCTCTGAGACCATCATATGGTCTGAAATGGGGAAACAACAGGCCTATTGTATGATACAAAAGGGAAAATTACAAATAAAGAAAAAGCCTGAAAAGTTATCTTTTTACCTGGACTGTTACCATGAACGACACCAGCAGCTGAAGCGAAAGTTTCCAGGGTTTTTTCCTTCGATATTTGAATTTTTGCCAAGGTGTCATAACACAAGAGTTTATCCGTTTGCGCATGACTTCCCGGCGATTTCTGACGGGAGCCGGCTCCAAGATTTGAGCATGATAAACTGTTTGGGAACACATCTGATGTGTACTGGAGCTCACTGAACTGCCGAGACCATTACGGTTTTGAGGTTTTAGAAGAGGTTGTGTGCATTCGCCCATAGATGACAACCTTTTAGCCGTCTTACTGGAGCGAAATATACCGTTTACAGTGGATGAAACTACCGGCAAAAGAATCCAAGTGGCCATGGCCGGACTAGTACTCAGAACTCCTTTTTTGAAAGCCGCACTATCCTAATTAAATTCCTAAGGCAATAGTTGCAATGGAGAGTTTTCTCAGTTCTGTCCGAAGACTGAGACATTCAAGGTCAACTACATCATTGCGGTCTTCGATTGAATGTCTATATATTTTATATATATCGTAATCGCATGTCTGTAAGCAGCTTCCCGGCTCAGCAAGTCACAATAAAGATTTTTACCTTTTAAGTCCCAGTATCAACTTGCATGTTCTCCATACTCTGGCCGTACATTCTTATGATGCTAACAAGGAGAATTAAATCACTGATGAAAGACAAGAAGTAATAGCACATGACGATCATATCGAGCTCGGGGTCGAGACATGAAAAACGTTATTGGATGAGGATACCTCTTGGCAGTCAGGAATAGGTTAGACTTACCACGAGCCTATCGCACGAGTTCCACTCTTGTAAAGGGAGCCACGAACTTACTTAAGTTACGTAACTGAATGTTATTCCTTCTTCCGGTCGCCGTTGATGAATTTCGAGCGTTTCGAACGAAATGTCGACCAGTGAATTGTTTGAATTTATTTTGCTCTGAGTTTTGCAAGTTGTTGTTTCTATTATGTCTTCGCCGAAGCTGAGAAGAACAACCTTTTCGGTAGCTTTCGGTAAATTGGATTCGGCTATCATATACCACTGACATGAAGATTTATGCAGATGTCGAAGGCCGATTAAAACCTCCTTAATCATTTTTAAATAGTCACAGGTTGTTCTTTATTACTGATCAGATTGTTACGTAATTGTTGTCTAAAGCCGTGACTCAATGGTCGTAGTCAAATGCCTCCAATCTTTCCTGAAACAGGAAAGGCACAGTGAAGGCAAAAATTAACTGATATCTAAGAGAAATTCTGAAAGAGAGGAAACAAATTTACAGCACTCTGAAAACGGAACAATATCGGCTGAGGTGACGGCTAAGAATGATTCAGCGTCAGCCATTAAGAACAACGAAGCAGCAATAACAATAGCAACAACAACAACATAGACTACGAGTAGTCCCCCATTTTTCCTCAGGGATAGTAGAGCGAGCGAAACGCGAGCGCGCGTGAAAATCACCCCACGCGAGAAGAGGCGACACACATTTTTCTCTCTCCCCGCCGCGTGTCGCCTTTTCTCGCGTGGGGTGATTTTCACGCGCGCTCGCGTTTCGCACGGTCTAATATCCCTGAGGAAAAATGGGGGACTACTCGTAGTCTAAGAACAACAGTACAACGAATCTTTCCATCAGTTCTGTCAAACGACTACAATTTGTTTAATTTTCTTCATATTTTTAGTTTGAGGAACAAAATAAATAGAATGCTAGACAGTTCAAGCCTTTCGTGGTACGTATTGTCTCCGATAGTAGAGGGCAAGAACGTGGAACTACCGCGCTGAACGGATGCTCAAGTCTCTGATCGCAGCTAGGGTTTAATTACACAGTGGCGAAGCTTGGCGGTTTCCCCGATTTCATACACGCGAGAGCCGTAACGGTTGCTTCGAAGAACTCATTATTCTGATGAAAAACGGAAAATCAACAGATCATCCCCGTGAAATGCGATTTGGGAGAAGGGGAAACAACCTCGTTCCCAGGGCGCTTTTCCCTGGCTTTGGAGGTGGGGCACCCCACCTCCAAAGGGGACGAGGTTGGTTGGAAAATTTCTAGCCACGCCCCTGTTACGTCCTACAGCTAATCTCGTACCAGATCTCCCACGGTCAAGGAAAAGGGAGATCTCACTTTTCAATGTAAGACAGAGTGAAATCTGGGTACGACCCATACTTCAGTTACAACTGGGATCCCCTTATTGAAGAGGAAACTATCGACAAATATTAATCAAGGAGCATATTACTCTAAAAGGCTCCTGCAGTTATATTCTGTTTTAAAAATTACAGAACACAGATAAAAAAGACAAGAAATAGATTAGTTTTTCCATATGCATATTTTTTAGCTTTTTCAAGATCTTTCGATTCCTGGGGAACAATCTATTTCGTCAAGAGAGAATAGAATCAGTGATTTCGTTCAGTTTTGGAGAAAACCTAAGTGTGTAATCCGTTGTATCGGCAACTGACAAACCTGTGTGTCCTGTGTGTACCTGAAAGACATGATTGAAAATATCAAATACCCCGACGTTTTACTGTTAGGAATATCATGTAAGTAGACGGCAGAGGTCAAGTCCGTCGGCGGATTATGTCAGGATTTTTACTGCGATTTAATTCCTTTTAGAGTTCCAAGTATTAGAAAACACGACTGTGAATACTTAGAACCAAACTAAATTCAACCAAACTAAGCCTTTACCAAAAAATGTGGATCTTACTATGACATACCGGTAGCTCGCTAGACTGCTACACAGCCCTTTTTCAGTGTCGTCACGTAACGTTCCTCCCGCGTTGCGAGACGACACTAAAACGGCTGTGTAGCAGACTAGTAGCTCGCTTGACTGTTCATTCTATTTCTAAAATCACCAGGAAATTATCATCTGCAGACAATGCATCAGCAAAATTTTGCGCGCAAGTACATCAAATATACTGCGACCCTCCTGCGACAATACAAATAGCTTATTAGTCCACGTGCATAATACTAATGTTATCTTAATCGGGATCACATTTATATATATCGACATGGTCGGGGCGTGACACATGATTGGTCAGCAGTAACAAATTGGCTCATCCAACGCCATATTTAGTTGCAGACTTATCAAGTGCTGTTCTTGTTTCACCTGGTAGCTGAAGAGGGTACAACGTGAAATGAGGCACCGAGCAAGGTAGGTCGGGTGTTAGGTTATGTTTGTACTCATTCTACCAAACTACAAAAAACTCTTTGGCTAACTCCTAATTACCAATATCTAAAGATGATTCTTGTCTCCATCGAAAATTAATATGCAGAGTAAATGTATGAGTACAACAACATTACTTCCGCCAAGGGAAAATTTTTGCACGCGTCATCTCGTGGATCCGGGTTTGCACTCTTATATAAAAACATATCTAGACCGCTTTCGATCGAGAATATACTTAAATTTTTTCCTTTTATATCCAGCGGGATAAAGTTCCTCTAATTTTACGTCTACTTGCCAAGAGCTCGATAACTGCCGACTCAATCAAATAACCGTTCTAACTGCCAGCTATGCAATTTTGATTATTTTGTGGTATGCAACTAATTTTTCAAAGCATTTAGATCTTAATTTGTCCATAAACCTGTTTCTTAACGTAAACAGTTGTAATTCCTCATTCTAACATTTTCTGTTTTTCCGCTTTCGATGTGACGATAGAAAATGGGAAAAACACCAGGCGGAATAGCTTATAAATGAACAAGATATTTTAAAACAATGAGTTCTCTGCTTTGAGATGAGGGTAATGACATCTAGAATGACCTCAGCCATCAAGCACGGCAGGAGTCCACTTTTCACTTTCGAATCCAGAGTCTTCTGCCCCATTTATTCCACATCGAACCCAGTAATTGTAAAGAACAAATAAACAAATTCCTGTAAGGAAAACAGGTTGCAAACGTACCGCGCACTGATAAAATTTAGTTTACATTCAGGAAGCTGTTAAGAACATTCAAAGTCAATATTTATTCTGGTTGCATAATCAACAGGATAAGCACAGAAAAAATTTCTCTTGGACAGTCATTGGTCTTTCTCAGAACTTAAAAAAAGTGCTTAAAAGTGAGTCAAAGGAAACAAATAGATCTTTCAAACTCTATAACTGAGGTTTTTTCTTTGTCTGGCAAAGAAGTTGAATGTATATGCCACGCAATCACACTATTATAATAATTTGTGTCGCGGTTTGCAAATTGATAGTGAAAACTCATACCCGGGCCCCGGGGACTCATAGTAGTCAATACAATCTCTAATCGTTGTCCTTGCCGCGGAATCAGTTATCGTACTATAAGTCACAATTAGATTGACTGAGTTAGATGGATTGTTATAAACAATGACATGCATGCAATGAGTCCTTTCAAATATTTTATTTCTATTTTATTTTTAAATGAGTTGATCTATCTCGCTGTGGCCACCACCTTACAGCAAATTCCCTTCCACTGAAGTTGACGCATATTGCAGTATAATCAGCAATTTTTCGAACTTTCACTAGCTTTGCAGTCACACTTAATGATTTGTCCAGCCAATTCTTAGTTACCTCTTCCGGGTACTCAATTTAGCGGAAAGCTTTAACGCCTTTGGGTTTTCCCAGTCTTTGACAGATACAATTAAACTGGAAAGAAAAGATCATCCTTGTATAATTCCGGCCCTTGAAGAAACCAGTGAGCCACTGATGAAACTCTTGGAGATCTCTTCTCCCAACAATAGTGTTCGCTTTAAGATGTTCATTGAATTTCTCTACATTTCACCCATTTATTGGTTTTGTTTCTAATCTTGGGTAAACATCACCTGATCTTGATATCGCTACGTAATTTTAGAAAATTCACCCGGTTACATCATCGCCTTACTAATACCTTGACAAGAAACAGTGAACTGAAATCTGCACTCTTTCCACGAAAGAGAAACGCTCACTGAACTTGTACAAATTTCCATTTCAGAAAAAATGTAAAGAGTCCTTAATAACTCTGAGGCTAGAATCTAAGTCACGCCCATATTTTCTAGGGTTAATAGGCGTGCATGAATTTTTTTCCATTTAATTTTCCCTTGCGCGAATATTTTTTTGTACTCTGCCCGCCTCCCCCACCCCCCTTAACTTTTCTAATGGTGCGTCCCTTGTATTCTATTCACCCACTTACGCAACAGGAGGCGAATTGCTGTAATTTTTGAACAACTTTGGCCTCGGTTGCAAGCTCGCCCCGAGCGTACAACCGATTCAATGATAGCTGTATGATCACGCCCTTTTCACGACTATTACTTTACGTAAGCACGTGAAACGCAATGCACAGGACAAAGTTTAGTTCAAAAACTTAACGTGAATACCCTTTACACTTCCGAGTATTTTGATACATACAAACAGTTTCGATTGATTTGCCAATCATAGACCAATTGGGGAGAGTGAAACTCTTCATGCTTTACTAGCATAGAGTCATAGTAGTTCGGTTTAGTTGATCATACGTGCATTTAAAGCTCAAGCGCTGAATTGAACACAGGGCACGATATTACGCATTAAACTTGGTGAGACATGGCCCTTAACCGCACTCCCTCATATAACTTTACCGACCCCAGGCTATTATTCTCCAAAGAAGGCCAGAGGGAAGTAATACGTTGTAGAATCACCTTCCACAAATGACATCTGTAAAACCGGGGTACTCAGCGTGCAACCAGTTGAGACGAACTAGCTTTCAGTTGAATATCACACACACATTAGGATTACAGTTCAGCTTTTCGCACTTACAGTGCGTTGTAACGAAACAAAAGAAAACAGACAAAATGTAATTCTTTGGGCCCTTTGGTCAAGACCAACTTTACCCTCATCCGTTATTTGCAACAAAGTAGAAGGTTAATAAAAGTTTGTATTCTTTGTCAGATGTTATTTACTAAACTCAATATATATTTAAAAAGTTTATTTTGCTCCGAAGATTAAGGGACAACTTCAAATCACCTCGTGTTAACAAGGACAAAGAAGCTACATAGATACATAGCTCCTGGAAAATTATTACACTTTGATTTTATACGTTGTTTCAGATAGACGAACCACTTTGTGCACCATTACAACAATTAGTCTGAAAAATACATACAGAGAAGTCCAGATCGGTCCGTCTTACCAGCTAGGGGGTTCTGTCTCCGCAGATACGTTTATAAGTACAAACAGCATGAAATTAGACTGTGACAATGAGCACCTGACCAAGTACTGACTTGATTTTAAAATGGGCTCTTTCTTAATGTGACGATTTTAAAAATCTAAACGATTTTAGTAGACCAAATAATCAAGGAGGGCAACGTTTGCCTAATATTTCGTTTAAAGTTGAGGTTCAAGTTTTTCTTCGTGCATATTAATATCTACGTTATGAGACAACAAAGTTTCATATTTTGAAACTAAGAAGAAATCAATCTACTGTAATACTAATACATGCTGTGCTTTTGGCTGGTAACGCTTATAAGTAAAATGCTGCTGGCGTATTATTTGGCCTTAAGCTGCTAAATGTATTGGGAGCTTAAAAAATTGTTCAAACGGGGAAAGACCACATAATGTGGTAAATTAGGTTTGTCACGGATTTCAATATAAACGGACAGTAAATCATTTAGTAGCTGAACATCGAACGAAAGTAATCACGTGATTTACTATGATCATTTATATATACCAAACTTTGCTATTGGCGATGGTCCCAGCGTCACTTTTCAAACAAAGACAAGTCAAAAATTACCTTTTCCCGCGCATAGCGTTGAGCGTACATCACGAACCTACGTGGAACGATCTGATTGGCATACCGGTGTGGCTATTGTGTTTGAATTATCTGCGGCTGTTGTGATTGGTTATTGGCCATAGGTATCAATGTATCTCGAATTCCCTTGCCATTTAAGTGAAAAACGGTGTGTAGTACAATAATAAGAAATGTTACAATTGGCGTGGTCATTACTTCTAAGAAGCCGGATTGCTGATCAGCTTAGCAAGCCTTCTTCTAAGTAAGTAAACCAGTTAAGTAATGACGAGTTTCTTGAGAATCTCTAGAGCTGAGAGAATTCTATCTAGTCTTCTCCCGTGTATTTTGCGTAACGGGTAGACTGACTGCCTTGAAAAATGGGGAACAAAGCTTCATTCATTCACAAGATCATTGTACGCTACATGTCTATCTCAAATGTCTATTAATTCTGTACCACAACCATCATGACCAGCTGAGTGAAGTCAGGGAGTGGCGTTTTTTTATAGACGTTCTTTCAAGACATTTTAAGAATTAGATACGTTTGTAGTCATCGATCATGAGGTGCTGGGACTTATACCTGACACAGTGTAAAAGTCAGTAATATGGACAACATTTCAAGAGGACGTGTTACCTAACACGTCTTCGTACAAAGTACGTATCATTGCATCACTTACTGAATTTAACTACTTCTCACGTAAATGGGGGTAGGTGTACCAGAAATCCAAGCAAGGAAAATGTCGTATATCACTTTGATTCTCATCACAGAGTGAAGAAGGGAAGTTAACCTAACTTAACTGACAACCATAACAAGCTAAGGAAACAAAAAAATGTTCAGGTGCATGTGAGTTTGATCACAGGACAGAAATCAGCAGTTTCAGAACAAAACGAGGCCACTGCAGGTCCAAGCAAGTTCCAACGGGTGTTAACATGAAAGAAAAAGCCCACTTACATGCTGGGGTCAATTAATAAAACTTTTTCAAGTGAAATTCACAAGTGTAGCTATTGTTTTGAGACTCTAAAACAATAGCTACACTTGTAAATTACACTTGTAAAAGTTTTATTAAATTGACCCCTGGTTTTAGCAACGTTAGCTCAGATAGATTTCACAAAATAATGCCAGTCCTGACGACTGGCATCACACCGACTTCGTTGAAAAAAACTTCCCAAACACACAAAAAGGAACATTCCATTAGGAAAGCAAACAAAAAAATGAAACATCCCTGATTGATTTTGAAAAATGCTAAAAGATTAAGTTGGGCAATGTTTTATATCAGTTTGGTTTCGGGGGCCAATAAAAACTGAGTAGAAAATGGAAGCTAACGCTTGTGCTCGCTGGTCCTCTGTCACAGGTTTACATCCGTGAAAATACACGCTTATCATCCTCCAGATGTATTACTCACTATGGACAAATCAAATGAAAAACTTTTCAAAGAAGTGTTCTCTTTTGTTGCCATTGGTGTGGGTTTCAAAAATGATTCAGTCCTTTTTTATATTATCGAATTTTGCGGTAATGAAAGCACAAATGACAGCAAGGAAGATTTTGAGTTTATTTTTTAATAGTTTTATGCTGAGAAGGTACTTTGTTGCTATCTGTTGCAAAGCAAACGGTGGAATAAGGGAAAATTATAGGAAAGAAAAATCATAGGCATATTTATCGGCGAGTGGAACTCCAGTTCTTTTGTTTGTTTGTTTGTTTTTACATTGATTGATTGAATATTTAAAAACGATGAACATAAACTTTGCTTTCGTTCTTAAACCTGGTAACAAGAAGAAAATAACTTTCAAAACATGCTTCTAGTTCGATCTCAGCTGGCTCTTCTCCGCAGCTCTAGTGATGATAAATGTCGCCTGCATCGACTTTGAAGTGTTAAGCTAACAAAATCGTCACTAAATCGACCTCCGCAAATGCTAGTGCGATCAGAGCTTGGGAACGTTTCTCCAAAGTCCCGATAACTTTTCGCGCGGATCCGAAATCAAATATTCAAATCGAAATAAAAAGTATATGAGTGCGGGTCCTGGCTAGCTAAATACTCCATTTTCTTTCATTAACTGATAGTTTTATCATGTAAGATGCAAAACTGTTAAAACTTCTATCTTTCATGTAAACAACAACAGCTTTACGGGCCCGTTAATTATCGGGACTTTCGAGAAACGGGTCCCTGGCTTTTAAGGTATTACGCCGGACGGCTTCAATCTGATTCGGGTAGTATCTTGGTGTTTCGGACAGTTGCAATCACCAAATGAAGTAATACAACAGATTGGAAAGACACTGAACAAGACCTACAGTACAACAGAAAAGCAGATCTAGACTACGAGTAGTCCCCCATTTTTCCTCAGGGATAGTAGAGCGAGCGAAACGCTAGCGCGCGTGAAAATCACCCCACGCGAGAAAAGGCTACACGCGACGGGGAGATTTTTCTCTCTCCCCGCCGCGTGTCGCCTTTTCTTGCGTGGGGTGATTTTCACGCGCGCTAGCGTTTCGCTCGCTCTACTATGCCTGAGGAAAAACGGGGGACTACTTGTAGTCTAAAGCGGATCAACAACGGTTTTTCCGATTCCTTATGGTTGGCTTGTTCTAGGCGTTCAGATAGCATGGAAGTGCGGGGTGAAGTCACTAAAGAGTGGGGGGGGGGGGGGGGGGGTAAGGCAATATGGAGGAAGAGAAGCCAGATGGAGAAAGAAGAAAACGGCGTTTGTTCGCTCTCACCCCAACCTCACCCCCCTCGATGTTTTTCCTGTTCACGAGTCTCTTTGCGCCGTGCCCACTATCTGAAAGGAACAGGCTACCTATTGACTGTACAAACCGATGAGTGGCAATGGGTTGAAACGGGGCAGGGGGATAGCGAAGAAAGGTAAGGAGGGGAACCTGCCATACGCTTACTCACTGAAACGTCCGAAGGAATTGAATTCTTATCGTTGCGCTGATTGGAGCCAACACAATAGGCTGTTACTTCACCACAACGGAAATTAAATGGGAAATCTCGAATATGCTCCTGGCTTTTGTTTAAAGTTTTTATTACTCAACTATATAGCATCACACAGCCAAGAAACGTTCTCAGCAGGTAAAAAGGGATTTTAAAACGCACTAAATTATAATGACTGTCATACTCAGTCCTGTTAAAGCTGGGCGAGTGAACTGCTCCCCGAAAAACTGCCTTTTTCCCGGCCCTCCGTCTTCTCCTCAATCCGATCCTCCCTCTTGTTCCTAACTGCGTTCTTCCTGCGTATTCAACTGTGATGATCTACTTTGCATTTATTCCTGCCTTCTATTGTTGCGTAAATTAATTGTTTTCGTGATATGCTTGATGTAATACCTTGATTGAAATCTGTCTCTTATCCTCTCTCCTTTTTTTTCGTTTTCTAATCTTTTAAGCCTATAAACTGACGAAACTGCGCCAACAGCAAAACGGCTTTTGCGTATGAAAGTCTTAGTTTCCGCAGATTTAACTTGCAGTTTATTGTTAGGCGCTGCCGTGAATACAAGAAAATAAAGACCTATGTCTTCAAACAATGATAATCATAAGAAATTAACCAAAAAACTACACTTACCATAATTCGTGACCAATTTTAAATGTTTATTTTTGTGCCCGGGAGAAAAACATAAGGCTCAGCATTTATTCCAGGGTTTATTGTGGACACGCGCCAAGCAACTTAACTCTGCTATTTTGTGGTTTTGCTCATAAAGCAAATCTCTAGAGTCACGAACGCCAGCCAAGTCACGAAATATAACAATTTTTATGTTGCTATCTGCAAAATCTTTTCCTTTTTTCCATATGTTTTCCTGTGATTTTGACAAAATCCTCTACTTAACGCCTTGATATAAAAGGAATAGTAATAACAATTGCCTCCATGCACCTGAAGATTTTGCAGGAGTCTATACTAATAAACCCCGTTTAATGTAATGTACAAGATGGATTTTATATCTTTTTAGTCTTTCAATTAAATCTTTGAAATATGATAAGAGTAGGTACTTTCTGCTTTTTTGCGTATACTCTGATTAATTGTGTAAGGCTCTTTTTGGCGCGTGCCGTTAGTGAGTGTTCCGGATATCGATACCTACTTAATAAATAGATCATTGATATTTTAAGCACGAAAGGGCAAGAGGTACCACCTACGTAGCGTTATTTTTTACGTAATAAATTTAGTAACAGGTGAGTTTCAGCTTTGATAACTAAGTCCCGCTTCCTGCAATAAAGTAGCTTTCTGTCACATCTATCTGCTGACGTAGCAGTTTTTGAGAGGAACATTTTAGCTAAGGGAGTACTCATTTCCTGGTTGTCATCAGATCGCGGTTGTCTTGATTGGATTAATTTCACTATCAGTGGACAAAACGAGATAACCGAACGATTGACCATGTTTGGCTTATTCAATGACCCTGGGTATGTAGGATTTTCTTGTTCTAAGTGTGATTTTAAATTGTAACAAAACGACATCGTTAACATTTCATTAGAGTGAATATTTTTTGCTTGAGGTAATCCCAGAATTTGCAAGAGTCAATTAAGAACATGAAGATTCCCTAAAAAGCTTGAGTTTGAGAAATCAACGAGAGTGATTACAACGGAGCTGTATACTGGCGTTGTGGACTCCGTTTCACCAGGGTCACAGATACATTAAGCCTAATTCACTGCCACTTTTTAATGCAGCAAGTTCAAGCACTTTTGTTCGTTTTTGTCCGGTCACGTTTCTTTCCGAGGAGCGAGTTTTTAAGAATTGCGTTTGCCAATGTTATCACGAGAGAATCAGGAAGAACGTATGGCCGGAAAAGATCATTTAGTGATCTATTTTAATAAACCGGGAAAAAAACAACGAAAACAGTGATCTGGTATTACCACTTTTTTCAGTAAATCATGAAAAGAAGCCAATGTTACGATTTTAACGAAAATATTTGCCCTAGCCTTACAGCGAGTTAACTTGCTGAAAAAAAAGAACGAACAAATAGTTTGTACGTGCGAAAATCCATGCACCGAGGCGATGTGATCAGCCCAAATATCCCGGCAGGGACACAACCTGAAACGTTTTAAGTTTCGAGCATAGACAAGAATACTTCAGGCACTCTCTCAAACCATTTAACACTTGGGTGCAAGTGTCAGTGAATCATTAATTATCAATAAGAATATCTTTACATAAAACTGTTAGTTGCCGACGATCATCAGACATTTCGGCGAGGTCCAGAGAAGACGTTAGCCATTTTTTTCTTGGCTCTTTTTTACTTGGATATGTACCTTTCCCATGATTGATTTTGTATAATTTTTCATGCCAGCAAACAAATACTAACCAGAAAAAAGAAAGTGTGCCAAAGCGATAACAGCCTTTGTCAGAGCCGAGGTACTGACAATCGTTGGGAACAGGAGTGACTCCCAAGTAAAAAAAAGAAAAAAGAAAAGAAAGAAACCAACCAATAAAAGAAAAGACCCGTCTGGGTGTGGCTCAGGGTTAATTTGGAATTAATTTTTTAATTTGGAAATCAGTAAAATGTCATACATCCTAATTAACTTTCAAGGGAGCAATTAAATGACGAATTGCTAAGGTTACCTCAGTTCTATACTTGGTGAAAGAAATGATATCTTAAAAGAAACATCTGGGAAGAAATCAACTGTATAGAAAGTACTAGGGAAGGAAAGTTGTCAGTTGTAGTAATGATGTTAAGATAGAAAAGTTGGTTGGTAGTCAGGTGTGTTGTGTCGCCCCCTTAAATGTGTTCATTTTGCTTATTCTTACTATAGTTTTTTAATTTGGTTTTTACGTTAGAAACGTCTTCGTTTCCATCTTAGAAAGATTAATGAGTCGCCAAGGCCTTGATCCAACCGATGACGTATTAATGGCTTTTTTCCTAATTGATGCCTTATTTGTTTTTGTTTTGAGATCTTTCCGCGTATTGTTTTCCTAGCTTCGAAACTGACAAATTTAGGCCGCAACCCGCTTTGGAGATTAAAGTGTAATTAAAAATGAACACGCTTAATATTCTACGGCTCTTCGGCAAAATTTGACTTTTCTCGTGTACTTAGAATTGCGAATTCAAGCGAAAAGAAAAAAATATGACATTCAGTTTTACTTAACATAGTGTAGGAATGCAGATTTATTTATCAAGCTCTTGCCGGTCATCATCGGTTCTACTGATCGTCAGTCTCGTCAGACTAATAACACTTGTACTTTGTTCCTGGGATTAATTCAGGGTTCAAACTCCATATCATAACTGTTGTTTTCGCAAAACAATCTTATCAGTTTGTTACGAAATGTAAAGAGGTTCTACCCTCAATCTGTCATTGCAATTTCAAGCCTACAACCCTGCAATTTCAAGCCTGTAAAGTTTTGAAAAATCTATGTTAGACGTCAGAGTTGGGGCTATCAGAAATGCAGTTGTATTTTTCTCATTGTCGGGGAAAAACACCCATTTGCAAACTGATCTTTTTGTTATTGTTGCACCTTGTGCCTGGCATAAGAGAGTATTTGAATCCATCGCTTGGTCATTTTCCAAAATCTAACTCGTTTTCAATTACCCTCAAAAGTACGTTACCGCGTGCCGCATTGTTCGATCATGTTATAGTTGGCACACGACATTCATTAAAAGAGTCGGAGTTCTTTTATCTGTCACTCAACACCTTTTCAGCGAACTTTAATAATTACTTAAAGTTGAGTTCTGTTAAGAATGTTAAAAAAATTTCAAGATAAAGCAGCCTGAAAACACTGCTCAGCAGCTTGTTTTTATGGACATTTCGCACGTTAGGATGTCACCAATTTGACAATTTAGATCCGATCCACGCCAGTGTCTCTCACATCACATGTTGCGGGATTGGTCGTTTTGGGTTGCTTAACCTAATATGGGAGGAGGAGGAGAAAGAGGTGTGCCTTTGTCACATGGCAGCCTCTAGACAAAAGAGCCAGTCAAAAACGATCAAAGTTATTAGTTGCCGTGCTTCGCTTTCGCACAGTGTGGGAAAACACAACGAAATGTCTAGTCTAGTCTCCCCCAAGGTGTGGTGTGAAAGTTTTCAACCAATCAATAGGCATAGTCCTAATAAGTGCACAGTCAAACCAATCACGCGGACAGCTCTTTTCACAGTGAAATGTAGTCTTACAGTTATCAAGGGCTGGCGCCGATACGCTAGACAAGTTCATTAGTGTTCAAAACGTTTAAGTGTTTTCCAGACCTTCAATAATTCGACCTTATAAATTGACTTTTAGGGCATGATTGCAGCAATTTCGAGAAAACTTGTGATGAATATTTCACTATTAGCAGCATATTTTAAAAAATAATGAACAAAAATACAAGTTGTGGATATGTAGAAATCATTGAAAGATGGGTCACAATATCTTTTATGGTCTCTCAGTTGTTTTGCGTCCTAACTAATCTGCCACGATAAAGAATAAATTGACATATGTGTCGCTCCTAGTTTTCACAATCGCTTCTTTTGTCTATTTCAGAACGCCAAATTAGACACCTAGTATAAAAAATTAATCTACAATATTCTATTGAAGTGGAAGATTTTGAAGCAGGCCTAAAAATATCCAAGGAATGACAATATGATACTTTATTTAAATTGTACCATTTGCACTGCAATAATTGTATGTTTTAATCCCGAAAAGTTATGGCAACCTACAGTATGAAATTAGTAGTTATCACGAAAAAACTTTGCTGTGGAGCTGTTTATCTCCCAAATTACATCTCTTGAAAACAGTGTTGCTTGATAAAATCTTTTTCACGGTAAACAACTGAGATACTCTTTTAGCGAACTATAAACGGACAACAGTCTCGCCGTTTAAATTAACGGAATAATTAATTAGTACTGTGGAATGCGTCCAAATCTTTCAAACGGTCATTACTGTTAATTGAATTTGTTTGTATTTCCTGCGTTCAAGACTTGAAAGTGAAAGAAAAGTATTGTGTTTTCATTCGCTCCCAGACTCGCTGTACACAAAAATACGAGTGACTGAACAAGCGAATGATGTCACCTACCAAATAGGATAAACCGCGCAAACATATTTCCAAGGCAAATTCGATGAAGAGGACATCTGAATATTACGGGGTAAAATTCTGAGGTACAGCGTGGAGACGCAATTTTCTTGCTTCTAAGCAAACTTTAGACGATTTGTTGACTGGCGATTAATGCGAAATCCCCGAGTTAAAGGCCGTAAAAAGAAAACGCCTGGAATATTGCTTTTTGTATTTATAAGCAAATTGTTTTTTAATGATTAATCGGGCTATGATCATTGATTCGGAAAATTATTTAATGTCAGCACGTGATCAGGTCCAAAATTAAACAGAATACAATCGCGAAAACATTCTTGAACACGTTATTCTTCGATCGCAAGGGTTGGAGTAACATCTGTTCGTACGCTCTTAGAGAGTATTGTAGCCCTGGTATATTTTAATTTCTTCTTTTTCTGAGATTCAGGTACGAAAGTAATTGTTTTTTTTTATCTGCAGCTACTATATTTTAGATTTGTTCACCACCAATATAAGCGTATTCTAATGATTTAGCTAAGCATAATGATAAATTTGTTTCTTGATCCTTTTAATAAGAGAAAAAGATGACCGGATTATCGAGAGAGGCAGGCAAAATTCTGTTGCTAAGGTTTAATTCGCTCGTCGTTACCGAAAGAGTTCGCGAAATTTTAACGCCGGCCTTCTTTTCCCGGCTGTTTTTGCAACTTTTGTATCACTTTTGGCCAAGAAGAGAGGCAAGAAGATAAAAATTGATTAGCTTCTGCGAGGCATTAATTTTAAGAATCTCGGATCGTATTTTCCGACCTTTCGCCGGTGGCAAATTGTTCACCTTTTTGTGTTTTTGAGCTTATTTAAGTGCCGGAAAATATGCGAGGGAGGAATATGCGCTTTCACTTAATGTATTGCGAAATTTCCCGATTGCAAGCTTAACGTACAGGTACCTTGTAATTAGCTAGACTCTAGTCTTTAACGAGGGTGCTTAAGATTACACTCGATCACTCAGTAAGTCAAGAAATAATTATATTTTCTCACACTAAAAGGTTACTTTCAGCATCAGCGGCTTTGTGAGCTCGTCGAGGATACCCTTCCGTACTTAAGGGAAGTCAGATATGCCGTCTCTTTCGCTTGATTTATTGCGAAATATCCCGATTGCAAGCCAAACGTACAGGTACCTTTTTATTAGCTAGACTTTTTAAAATTAAGATTTACTACGTAAGGGTTCTTAAGTTTACATTCGATCTGTCAATAATTCAAGAACCGAAAAAACGTTTCCCCGCAATACTGGAAAGTTACTTTGAGCCCGTCGAGGTCACGATTTGAGGCAAAATGCATGCAATTTCTAATTAAGAAAACTTATGAAAAGTTTGTGACTATCACATGGTTTAATCAGAAAGCCACTCCTTTGTTTGTAAGAGTTTTTCTTGTGTCTTTAGCTGGCACGTGAGACTTGATTTTAAAAAAGTTTTCGGCAAAGCTTACAATGTTCACCGACCTTTGCCAAACAGAAAAGAAAAGAAAAAAAACAGTGTAAGAGGATAATATGAACGAAGACTAAAGGGCAGGGAAATGACCAAAAGATTTAGTTCAAAGTCGGATCGACATGTTAGTCTTGATTTTTCATCATTTTTCATCATCAAGGCCTGATCGCCCTTGGTACCCAACGCACCTTTCTGAGCTAACACCATGTGGCTAATATATGAGAACAAGACTGTATAATTTTTCGGCACTTGCTGCCGATATATGGAATTACAGACACGAAAAGACTCAGTGATTAGTTTCGAATACTTTAGCGTCGATATTAGACAAGCCAATCTAAGATGGTAAACAACCGAAAATAGCTTTTTTATTTCTTTTTACAATTTTGCTTTTCTTGCATAATTTTGCAACCAGGCGATTCTTGCCAAAATTTTAATTCTTTCATCTGACGAACGACTTTGAAAGCGTACTTTACTTTTTAGACGACACGAGTTTCTTCGCCCTCGCTGTAACAAACCAACGTTTAAATACTTAAAATTCTTTTGGTCAGTTTGGTTTGTAAAGATCTGAATAAATCTAACAGAGGAACATCTAGTATAGATAGACTCCAACTACTTCATGGTACAGTTTTTCGCATCCGCGATACTGCATTAATTCCCAACTGAGATGGTAAACTGGTGGCGCCGTACAAAGTTCTAGCGTAGTGACATCATCCACCAAACCGTGTTTATTTTCAATTCACCGTAATCTATCCTTTTTTAGCAAGCTATTTTTGCTGTTGATTTGGAAACCGCATTCTATTGTGAAAGCCCTCCATACCAATATACAAGCCGGAAGGATTGTGAACGATTTGGTAACGATATTGCCGTAATAAGAATGTGTTAAAAGCTGTAAAACAAAGGCGTTTCTTCTCTAAAGCGACGACCTTCCTGCTTACCAGCTCAGGGAACCAATATAGCCCCAATCAAGAAGCATTGGCAGACTTAAGAAAACTTAATCGAACTTTATCTCTCGAGACCAGTTCGTTTCTTATCTAAATTTCTGGAAAGATTATATGGAAATAGAAAACATATATATTTGACAGCTTTGGATATTGTCACGAGGTTATTGTCAGAACAATGCGTTTTTCTGTAGCCGTAACCTCAGACGGTCATCAGTCGAAAGACAACCCCCCGGTCGTCCAACAACTTAGTCAGCGGCTATGAACAGTTTCCGCCGGGATGGAAACCAAAACAGTCTTAAAAAATTTCTAAGAGTTTCTTCCTCTTGCTTCCCACGGTGCCAACAGAAAAAAACAACAATAATTAATTTTTACTTGAGCAAACTTGGAAAACAAACAACATCAGAAGAAAATTCTTCCTGTACCAGCGCAAGAAAATATTGCCCTTCGATTTTTCAAGTCTAATTCTAAGACTCAGCGAAGTCAGTGCGTTTTTAATAAACAACAGTTTATGGCTCAATAACATTCTTCCGATTTTATCTATAGCATCTCAGCTCCTCTAACAGCTTTTGCACGCATGTTTTTTCAACAAGCCCAGAGTTAAGTTTTCATGCAATTTAAAAGGATTCGTGTTTAGAAGCCTTACGAAATTAGCCCCCTTTAATTTTCCACCAATTTAATTTAAATTTTACCACAAGCATTTTTACTAATTAGTTAATACGTCTCAAACACAAGTTAGTCTAAAAAGTCTCATGTCCTCAAACATTATAATTGTACGTGGTGTTTGTTAAATTGTCAGCCAACACCCCTTACCTGTTTGGGCTAAAGCTCCAAGTGCTTAGAGCTAAATCCGGTTAAGCCTCTTCACACACTAAAGTATTGACATAAGAAGCAGCAGCTAATATTACTGAAACATCTATGCTTTTTTGGTTAAACACCCATTTCAGTTATCTTGCTCAGATTTTATAGTCAGGGAAAATACACTCACGTGGTACAAAACATCGTGTTTAAAGAACATAAGGATAGTTTAAATCACTGATTAGTTTTTGTCTCTGAGTCGTCATTCAATCTTGAAGCTAGAAAGATTTAGCTTGCGTGTGGGAAATAGAAATTTTTAGGCTCTTTAAAGTCTTTGATCATAATCTGATTTAGACCTCTTGCTACTATTGAGTGCCAATATCCCAAACAACTTGTCAAAGTAAAATATATTGTGCACTTTAATATTTTTTGTAATTACTGAGTATTCGAGCCCGGGGTTGTGGAGATACTGAGGAATGCCAAGGTAAAAATAACCTCAAAATTTAGGCTGTCCCATTAGAACAAAACCTAGCTCTTCTTCAAGCCATTTTGGACAGATAAGCCAGTGTTGAGTATTCGATTAATCAGCCAACTTCCCAAGGATCGTAACGTTGAGGAAGTCGGTAAGAATCTAAACCAGTATCTGTTTTTTTCAAGCTGTTGCAGCTTCGAGTGGCTATACTATAAATCAGTGATTATTAGTTAAAGAATAACTTTACCACCTTTTTAAAAGCACGTATGGTTTCCTTAAACCATTTGTTTCAGATCGTTTTTGTGGCAAAATATTGAATATAAACTGTCCGCATTGTTGTCGTGTTAGTTTTGAATTTAATAAGGCAGTATTGACTGGGTTGATTTAACATACGTACAATCAACATCTTCCTTCAATATGTGTGACAAGCTATAAAGGAACTAGACTTTTTGTAGCTTTTATATATTTATAGTCGTGACTTTTTCAATCAAGAGTATTTTCTAGTGTATCCCAACATCTTTAAAATTCTCGGTGCCAGTGGTTGGCCTTAGTTACCGTGTGGTATTTTGGCTGATATACAAAACAAGTAGATGTTTGCTACGGTCTCAAAGTCCAAGCCAAAGCTTTAATTGACTAATTCCCCGAACCATTCCGGTCCCCTAAAAGGGTAAAATTTGTAAACATGGACTAAGCAAAGATTGCCGCCGGTGTTGCGTTTGATTTTTTGCGTGCAAATATCAGCAAAACGTTAGAAGAAAAACAATTTCTCATTTACTATACACAGGTTTCATACGAGCACAAACAATGGCGGGATTATATAGTATTATCAAATAAAGTTCTGATATTGCATTTCTTCTTCATTGAATGCGCTTGGAAAAGCTCTCTTCTAAGTTTGCCGACCCGCGGCGCTGACATATCACTCGACTATCTAAACATGTCATTTTCTCGTGCGAGAAGGCGTGGCAGCAGTTTAAAGAGGCAAATTCATAACTAAAAGAACATTTTTAAGCCCGTAGCGTGTCACTCTTGGTATCCTAAGTGCTCTCTCTGAGGCAGCCTGTACTACTACTTTAGTAAGGGGATTGTAAGTAGCTGTACTTTTATATTATGGGTAATGTAGTGCGGCTTGCCCTAGCTCCCCAAATAAAATCACGTTTTTTCAAATTCAGGATTCTTTAGTGCATATATCTGTATGCAAACAATCATGTAGTCAAAGCACATGATCTCTTTGTGACAAAGACTTGATTCACTTTTCGGCGTCACTGTACAAGGTGTACTGAACACTGATAAGAAACCCACCACAGGACTATAATTTGGATGGATAAACACTGGATGAGAGAGCTATTGTATAGGAATCCAAACACTTTGTTTCATTTAAGGTACTGCTATCGGAATGAATTGTATAGCGTAATTGTTTACTTCGTTTTCCATCAGCGGTGTACCAAATATGAACTTTATTTTTGGTCAGTCTATCTTATTTCAGTCATAGGTTTAGATAGTCAGCAGACTAAGTTAACAGACATGGTCCTTTCTAACAATGAAAGTGTTGCTCGCTGCAAAAAGATGAAATAATTGACCAGCGCAGTTTTATACCCAACATTTGAGACTTGTTGAAGTAGTATCATAACTTCAAGAAATTTTCATTTATAACTCCAGATTAATTTCTAATCGGCATATGTTATCAAAAAAAATATGATTATAATAAGGTGCTGAGTAGGAGGAAAGAATACGTCGGCAAGTCGGTATTAAATTGCTTTAACATATGGCTTCAAATTCACTCTGGAGAAGAACAAATTTGAAACCACTCATAAAAAGGCCATTTATTGGATTAAACCTCGAAAAGGCCGGAACAGATTATGTGCATGTTTGTGATAAAGTACAACTAGAAGATTTTTCCACGAGTTTAGGCAGATGCAGAGATAAGACCAAAGACATTATTTGGTGCACATGTATGTGAGATAGACTGGGACATGAAAAGCACAAGACTATTAGATTACACCCTCGCGGTTTCACTTTTCACTCTTAAATTAATACGATCAGGTGATTCATATAACATAAGTGATTTTTGCCGTTGAGTTGAGATTGTAAATCTGTAAACTTTCTCAAAGCTATCTTCTCGGAACCTTTGCTTATATACCTAGAAATTGAAATAAACGGGGAATCCCCGAAGTTACGAGCTTTCCTGTTTTGATTGGTTTAAAATCAATTCTTAGGAAAATTTAAAACGAAAACTCTGATTGGTTGAAACATATGTTGCTTTGTAAAACGGATTCTCTGATTGGTGAAAAGGCGCCCTCTCATATTTCCTGCTTTATCATCAATTTCACTCGATTACTTCAACTCGTGTCAATGCCGCGTGGTCGATGTTCGGTTGTTAATTTCAGAAAGGAAAAGTGAAAGGTATGCTTTCAATTTCAGTTACTGTTTTGCAGCTACAGTTTAGAGCATTTTCACTTACTGGTTTCTATAGTAAGCTGTATTAATTACGAACAAGACTGTTATTACGGAACCAAACCTACGGTAAACACACCTGAACTTGGCGCCGTGCAAGTTCCTTTGGCAATTTTTTTCGGCTTTTGCAGTTGTAATATATACAAAAGCATTATAAAAGATCAAAGAACTCGTTGGCAAGTGAAACTGATTCATAAAATTGTCGAAAGCTTGCTTTAAGGAACAAGGTAGCATCACTTGTTTTGATTTCAATATGAATGAAATGGTAGTTGACCTCGTCCGGAATCACTTCATCACCTGTATGAGCTTCGTCGATATTGTATTTGTTGGGTTGTTGTTTTTGCTTGATATACTAGGCTGTTTTTGTTATTGCTCGACCTTGTGATTTTTGAATGATGTCGCATTTCGTTTGTACCTGTCGGAAGAAAGGTGAACATAACATCTGCATATAAACACGAACCCGACGGCAATTGTTTTGCTAAACAGGAAATGTAGCGGCATGAATTACAGTATTACCTTGTTGACTTTTGCATAAAGGTTTTGCGTTTTTTGCAAAGTTTAAACTCCACTTGCTAACTTCCAGAAAAATCATGTCCTCTCTTTTTCATTTCTGTGGTTTTTGCTTTTCTTCGTTTTTCGTGCGATAGTGCATGTGACGATATTTTGAATGTCATAAGACCGAAATCACGCACGAGTGAAGGAATTCGATTCTGCATGCTAAGCTAATAGAACTTTATTTCTTTAGTTGTTTTCACAGTAACCTAACGCCTTCCTTGAACATACTTAAAAGAAAATTTCATGCCTCTGTCCCTTTTTTCATTGAAATCCTTCCTCTTTTAGAAGACAAGTCAATATGGCGGAACATGTACAAGTAGAACCGACGATCTCCAGTCTTAACGATAGGCAGTTTAAACGCCTTCTCGACGATGTTCGGGGAGATAATAGTTCCAGGTGAGTCTTTCTAAGAAAAGTGAACGATGTTAAACTTAAATTCCTTGAGAAACAGGGGTCATGATCTTATATTAACCTAACTCTACCTGAACATAAAGCTTATCATTTTGGTAATGGCGTATTTCCCGTTGCTTTCTGTAATTTATTTTGTTTGTTTTCATTTCCGTTGAACTTGTTTGTTGCATCAAATTCAAGAGCATTTTTATTTCGTCGGATTAACGGTTGTGTGTGCTGATTTTTGTACAAAGTCGAATTTTTCTTTTTGACGGCTTTGTAATTCGATTCTATAATCATGTTCCTTGTTCAGAAATCGTACATTACAGTCGTTGTTGTCGATTTTCTTTGTCTGTAACACTAAGTAACAAATCGAACTTGTTTCTGCAGGGAGTAGTTTTTTCTCCTTCTCAATCAAAAGATACAAGTTGCTACAGATGTTGCGTTTTTGACACATTTAAAAAGCGAAAACTAACAGCTGTTTACTTAAATATTGGCATCCAATAATTGTACACGCACAAGTCTTTAGTTTGTCACGCATTTCCGCAAGGACACGTGTAAATCTTGGGTTTTACAGGAGTGGTCAATTTAAGTGAAGTGGAGCAAATAAAGAAAAAACAGTTTGTACGAAGCCCTCTGAACTGCTCGGGTGTATAAAATGTTTTATACAAATCTCGACATGCAGAAGGTCATTGAAAACGCAACTTCAAGGTACTGGTTCACCATGTTTGATGTTGAGCTTTGAACTTTGTTTTCTTGCTTTAAACTACAACTCTATTCTTTTCATTTCACTGAATTGAAGATGCAAATACTTTTAAACTTTTTTTAAAGTAACTTGAAAAACAGTACTGTACGAGCTTCTTATGCAAGAAGAGTATCGGGTTAGAGCAGAATGTTTCTACAAAAACTGCTGTACTAACTACATCATGTCTTGGTCAAGTATTATTTGAGTATTTTCACTTTAGTATAAATATGATCATTTCAAACATTCATGTATCATTAAATCTTAAACTGTAAGCTTCAGTATGTTATATGTACATGCTTTTATACAAATGCGACATTCCTTTGAAGGTAATTTTCTCAATTTTAATACTTGAAAAAGATGTTGTTGGTATAAGATAATTTTTTTTTGGTGAAGTGACATATGGAGCTTAGATTTGCTCTGTAAATTCCCCAGTTTAATTAACACAAACTGTCTGTATAAGTTGTTGTTATTATAAGGTTACCTGTATTCTACTTTTTCTAAGTTCCCCAATTTGGCAATTTGCCATTTTGTGTCGAAAAGGTCAAGAAAAGGTTTGGATGTAAGGAGTGAGCTCATGGAACAAACTTTTTAGGTTGTTGTTTGATGTTAACATTTTACTTCATTTGGGTTTGTACTTTAGGATTTCAAGTGGATAGTTACTGAAAAAAGTCTGCACCACTGATAGTAATAATATTATTATTTCAGTGGAAAGTTCATGTGTGGAGTAAAAGTGAAGAATCTCTTTTAAGTTTAAAGTTCAGCTTTCTTTTGGTGCAGTTGCACTTTCTCTTGTATTAACCTTTTTTTATGATCTGCTCTGACAGTAAGTAAATAGTAACACTTAAGGCACTAATTCCTGTGAGAAAAAAAAAGCAAAAAAGAGGCAGATGATGATAATTGTACAAAGGTTTTGTCCATATATTTTGTAATATATTCTTAATAATTATTATATTTTTACAAAGTCAGCCTTAATTTTTTGGCACATGATAACAATGTGGTGAGTCACACATACTCAATGTGAAGAAAGTAGTGTGAAAAATTCCTTTGAAATTCTTCCACTGTTTCTAATTTGCCAGGAGTGTGCAACCCTCCTTTGATGCTTGAAACTTTTACTTCACATTAGTTGAGATTTTTAACAGATGGTATTTATAGTGGAGTGTATAAGCTAGTGTAGCTACATTCTCGCATCTAAGTCACATTTTATATTATAATATTTTCAGATATTGTATCTTTATGAGTTCTAGGTTAACTTGTGGTACTTACTTGGTGCTTTGTGCCCGAGTTTCAGCAATTTTTTTCTCTTGTCTTTGCGCGTTTCTTATATTTCATAGGAATGGTTAAGAATATAATACAAGCCAGCCCAAGCTAGAGTAAAGCTGTGTTGTGTTTCTGCAGGCTTCTTTTATAGTGTTTGTGATAAGTTTTACAAATGATACTCTAGAAAGAAATGTCAAATTTTATTTGACAGTCAGGTAGATATGGCTTTTCTACATGCATGTTGACTATAGTGTTCAGTGCCCTGATAAGAAAAACTGTGACAAATAATGTGGCCTTAAAAGAGAAACATAAGGCCAAAGTAGTGGCCGCAAAACTGTCAGAAGCTCGATTCAGAAAATTATTGTGACACTGTAGGAGGTAAGTTCAATAGTAAAGTGAAAAAGCAAAAATGACATCATTTCTGTATCACAATGTGAAATAAAGGTGTCACTATCCACCTCCACCCTAAAATGGCCTCACGGATAACTATGGTCTTTGAACCCTTAGAGCCATAACTTTTATGAAGACCTGACTTCTCCTTACATTGACATTGAGTCACCAATCGTAAAGGTCATGAGAAACAAAGAAGTGATCTTCTAAATATGAATGTATGACTGGCCCATGATGCCCTTCATTAGGGAGGGGGCTGGGTGCTGTTTCTGCTCTGTGTGGCTGTATACTGTCAGGGGTAGGGTTTACTAGCAGTTTTGCTTTGGATAGGTTGTATATTTTTTAGGGAGGTGTGGTCTTATAAGTGTTGAGTAAGATCATTTGATCAGTGGTATAGAATTTCTCAAGTTAATAAAGTACCTGGATGGTAGCAATTCTTGTTGCCCAGTCTAAAATATTGTTCTGTTTGTTCTAAATTTCTTAATAGTATGGTGGCATTTTGCCCTCTTGCATTTTGCCAGTCAGCTGTTTTCCCTGTCACCAATAACAGTCCCAAAAGTCTTTGCAAAAGTTAACTCAGCCCAGTTTCCTTGTCATTGTCAAAGTTGCAATGGTTGATGGTCTGTACTTCATTAAAGACAATGTATAATGTCCTGAGCCACACCCATTTATAATTAATGGGAACTGGGTTGACTTGTGTGTGTTTGGGTTTATATTTATGGGAGGGAAAAAAATCTCCAGATTTAAGATCATGAGAGGTTGGCATTTCTTATAATAGTTAGCAATCACAACCTTTTAATATAATGTCATTTTGAAATACAGTACAACAACAAGTAACAAATTTTAAGGATCAGTCTTTCTAATCTGTGGTCTTATAGATTTTTTTTGTAAGCCATGGCTTTCATGCTGTTGTAACATTTTTGTTCTTTAATTCAAGAAAAGTGGTTCTTGTTAAGGATTTTCTTGTTAAACATCTTAAGTTAGTTTAAGGATTAGATCCTTCTCCTACTTTGGCACTCATCCTGTTAATTTGTCTGGTTAAAAAGAATTGGCCTTAGAAGTCTACTACTAAGGTTTCTTTATTTTGTATTTTGGATACAGGTAAAAGGATTTAATCTGCCGTAAAGTGCTTAAGTTACACTTTATCCAAAAAGCAGTGGGCATGCAACTTCAAATTCTGTCAATCAATGATATTTTTTGTTTCCTAACTTAAGTTTTGCAAAAACTTGTTGGTATCATCATTTAAAGTGTGTATGATGTAAATAGAACAATAGGCTGTCAGTTTTCAGGCCAGCTGCAGGGGCTTGCATAAAATCAAAAGTGCAAGGTCAGCTAGTTTTTTTGCCTAGTCCTATTTGTAGTTCTCTGAAACATTATCGTCACTGAGCAGAAATGAGTTACTTTTGTTTTGAGAATTCCCTTTACTTCAAGCTCAAGAATCTTAGGATGCTATCTCTTGCCCTTCCTCCAAAAAAGTAAAAGTGTGTGAAGTTGTCTTTGTAAGAGGTTGTATCATTGTTTGTATAATTTGCACCACTTTTTGTCTTCTTCGTTAACATTTCAATGCTTTAACTAACAACAACAACAAACATTAACAAACAACATTAGCAACAAAAGAGCATTTTGTTTCATTGTTACTCAATGATCATTTTATATAAGAGGTGAGGAGAGAACCTTCACTTCCTACACCTCAGCAACCTTGTTTTAGTTTATAAAATGAAATTTAACAATTTTGTCATCCAAATAAAAGCTGCTGAGGAAACACTTTCACACAGGTTTTTATAAGCTGTTTAGTTGTTTTTATTGTTTTTAATTAGTGTTGTCTTAATTTTTTTTTTTGAAGGAGTTCTTGTCTTTTTGCCATTTCAGTAATTTGCACTTGTAACCTTGTATTTTAATTGATGTTGAGTTGCAAGATTATTATAAGTAGGTTATTTGCACCTGCCAGAACAAAATTAATCTCTTTTGAGGATACACACAGTATGTTGACAGGTGCTTGTCTGAATGTTGAGAAAAGGGAAAAAACCCTCCACCTCTGATCAGGACATTCAATAGTTTTTTTGGTTATGTTAGGTTTCCGGGACCAAGATAGTTAATGTTAATTTGCTTGTAGAATTTTTTTTAAAGGATAATTACAGGGTTTGTTTTGTTATAGTAAGAAAAACTACCATCAATTCTTTATTTAGTCACAGACTGTTGAACTTCTGAAATCACCTCGCTGTTACAGAGGGATCAAATGTCCTTTGTTCTTTTAATTTTATTATCTGGGGATGTTACACAAGAGCTGTTAAGATAACAGAATGACAAGTTGTTATGTAAAGATCAAAGTTTTTGTTTTTATAAGCATTTTGCTGGCATGGTCATCACATGTGTGTATTGTCTCCTTTGTTTTTATGTTAATCTAATTGGTTGATCTCACAATGCTCTTTGTACCTCACCAGTGTAATGTTGGCGCATAAACAATACTTGGCACATTATAGTGTGATTATTGTCAACTTATTACATGACACCAGTTAAACCTTTAAAGCCTAGTCAGCGTTGATTATTCTTTCACTTCACATGGCACAGAATCTTTTCAGGTCAGGCAGTGTACAGGGGATTTTATCTTAGAGTTAAACAGACATATCTTTTGCTAACTAAAATGTGTAGCTTAGATGGTGTTCAACTCCCGTCAAAGATGTGGCCAGATCACAAAGATTTTAACTTTAGGTATGATGCATTACTTTACTAACATCAGGATTCCCTTCTTTGTATGTGTTTTTTGATAATTTGTTGTCTTTGCTAAGGTGTACATGCTGGTACCGTACTAAGATGAAGCTTCATCTTTGACTTGAAGTATTGACCCACAACTCTACTTCAGGTTGAAATGTTGCATTTTCTGTTGTATTCAATGAAAGGCTTAGGTTCTTTGGGGTGACAACCAAAAAACTGCACAAAGTTTGTGATAATCTGCATGAGGCATCAACTTATGTCACCCAACAAACTTTGTCCAGCTATTTTAAGAAGCAGTGTAATACCTGATGTGGTTGAAATCCATAACTGTTAACCTTTCTAATTTTAGTATTTTTGTTAACTTCTGGAAGACTTATATTTTGTTTTGATTTTTTTGCAGTTTCCTTTCTATGGGTGAAGGTATGTAGAAAAAAGTCTTACATGTTTTTGTTGAGATATTTTACAAGCATCTTTTAGAGAGAGAGAAAAGAAGAAATGTTGAAATCAAAGCATTTTTATTTAGGTTATATCCATGAGTGTGTACCAAAAAAAATGAAGTGTACAAGAGCTCTTGTGTCACACAAGAGTTCTTGTTTGCCTTCCCATGGTCAATATAAAATGTACTGGTAAATTACTAAAATTCAATCTTGAGCAAAAGGTAATGTTTTGCTTTAAAATTAAATTTAGCAGATGTAATTTTTGATGAATCTCTGTCTGTAGGATGTAAATTGATATTGCCTGTATTGTTGTCCTTGTATTTTGTTACCCTACGGATTTCCTTCTGAAGTAATACGAGACAAGAAAGGCCAGAAAATTAAATTACACCTTTGACACCCTGAGTGGATGTCTCTATTGGTCATGTCTAAAAGTGTTTGACAATTCCATTTACATATATTTGATATGCAACTGTGATGACTTCTGATCAAAATGATGGCAATCCCTGGAGAAAGAGATCTTTCGAATTAGGGTTGATGAAGGAATAATTGTACAATAATGGACTGTAAGATTTGTTAATTGCTCATAGCTAGATCTGCTCAAGGTCAAAATCTACTCCATGAGATGCAGTTAGATGGCAGCTTAGGCACTTGAAAGTAGAATTAATAGATACACAATAACTTCCTCCAGGCCTTCACAGTCGTTGGGTTAACCTTTTTCTTCCTTTTCTTGTTGTTTTTTCAGATTCCCACGAGCCAATGAGTTTTACTGCAGGAGACATGAGATTTGGTCAGCAATTTCAAGTAAGAAATCAAAATATATTTAAGTTCAAGATTGTGCCCATTATTGTCAACCGGCTTTAAGCTTTGTAAGCAAAAAATACAATTCTGAACAGAATGTTATTTTGTTTTATTGTGCTTAAGGTTGGCAACTTCCTTATTATAGTTTAAGAGCCATTGAATTCCTTCTTCCTGCCCTTATTTGCTGTATTAAGGCCTTAAATGTTAGTATTGGAAATAGATGAGTAAATTTCCTTGTCATATGATTTGCATATAACAGCATCTTTATGCAAATGTCTCCTTAGAGTAGACAATATAACTTTTAAACAACACTAGCGAAAGTTTCACCAGGAACTGTGGAAAATTAGGATAACATGGGATTAATGTTCCTAAATTTAGTTCCTGTGATCAGCAAGGGATGTGGTTTTTGGATTTTTCACTGGTTGTGTCATTACTTGAGTTAAATCATGCATTGATATCAGTCTTCTTTAGAGGATCTTAAACTTGCAATTTTATTGCCAAAAATTGTTTAATTTTTTTGTTAAGAGTTTTCCATATCTTCTTTGGTTAGTGAAGGAGGTGGTACACTGTAGCAATATTGAGCAATGTTGTTCTATTTTTGTGTTTTAGTAGGAGGGTGGACACTGAGCTAATTTTAGCAATAATTGTTGACCGTAAAATCTCAAGTTTTGTTTTTGTTGCTTGCAAGTGCTACATTTTGCGAATTAAACCAGTGTAAATTTTTACTTACAAAAAATGAAATAAAGCCAAAAGCATTAGGGAAAGAATTGCTTTAAGGTAACCACTTTATACCGAAGAATGCCTCACACAAACAGTGATCAGGTAGATCATGTATTTCATTTCATTTTAAATTCTGAAAACTCTGTGCCTGTGAGACAGTCATAGCAGCAATATTTCATTTGAATTGTCGTACTGGTACTATTTAGATAGTACTAGTTATCTATATGTGTACTACAGATATTCGCCTCTGATATTAAGAGGGTAAACTGACTTTGAATTTTTAATAAATTTTTTGAAAAAATATTTTATATGGAAGGTGTGACAGAGGCACTCTGACAACAGGAACTGAAATACATGTGCAATAAAATTGTTACATCAGAGAACTGTTTATGCAAGTGAGCTTATCTATACAAAATCTATTTTTCTTCTCTTGGACAGGGCGTAACGATGACAAGTTCTCCATCAGAGTTGCCGACATCCAGCAGTCCCCAGCCATCATACTCAAATCCCCCTGCCTACCCATATAACATCGGTCATACAGCATACTCCCCGAGTAGCTCCACTGGGAATAGGAATGCATCCATTTCACCCATCAACACCAGTCCTTATGACAATGTAAGTAAATTATTATAATTTTTCCAGAAAGAATCCATATTTCCATCACAGAGGGTTCATTGTTTTTAAAGATGGTAAAAGTAAAGAGTCCTTATTTTATAAAGTTACTGTAGCTCAAACGGTCATCATTTGACTGCCAAACCTTACGCCAGCAGTGCGCACTGACTTTACCTCCTTCAGGGCTCAATTTTAGGATGATTTTAAGCTACTTTTAAATGTACAGGTACATGGAAAGGAACGAAGTTGAAACAAGGATTTGAGGCTCTGCATTAACTAACTGTGTCAGTCACATGGGCTGAGCTTATTTAAGTTTACCCCTTACAATTTCCTCTCTGGAAATTCCACGTTAGGCTTAAATTTCTGAAAGATTTAAGATATCTTTTCAAGGGAAGTATGACTTTTTTTAAAACAGCAACGTTGTTGCTTAAGAAAAGGCTTCATTTTTCTCAACAGGTGAGCAGCTTCAATGAAGCGTCACCCCCAGGGCCATCCATGTCCCCTCCAAACATGTTTTCTGTTGTTTCCCGACTGCCCACTATTCCAAGTACATCAGAATACCCTGGTGATATGGGATTCCAGATTTCCTTTGGACCTTTGACTGAGTCAGCTTCAAAATCTGCCACATGGACCTATTCTGATGTGTGCAAAAAGCTGTATGTCAATCTGGCCAGTTTCTGCCCCATCAAATTCAAGACCAATATGCCCCCACCACCTGCCACTGTCCTGAGAGCCGTTGCTGTTTTCAAAGGGTCCACAAACCTTCATGATGTGGTGAAGAGGTGTCCAAACCATATGGAAAGCTCCAATGATGGTAAGATAACAACTATGCCTGAGAAATATTTGTGATGTTATTTGCATATTTTGGGTTGATTATGATGCCGTATGTGGGAATATTTACGGGTGTAAAGTGACCAGCATCAAGTCAAAAAGCTAAAGTGTTTTTTTTTTGTTATGTAGGGTCTGCTCCAAAGGATCAGTTTATCCGCAGTAACAATCCCGCTGCTCATTACCACACCTGTCCAGAGACCTTGAGGCACTCTGTGATACTGCCATACAATGGTCCACAAGGTAAGAAAGATGGCTTGTCCACACCCAGGACCTCTTTTTATGCATTACTCTACCATCTTATATAAACACATTGAAATCAGGCAAGATGTTGAAAACACAGCCAGCCTGTTTCATACGATATAGAGGTCTTAGCTGAAGTTGCGAGAGCTAAGTTCTAGACTGGCCATTACTGAAATAGTAACAATAAAAAGGCATGGTTTTGCTAGTGCACTAGACTGATTAGCATTTTACAAAAAAGAAATTGAAGTATTTTTTATTTAAATATTTATTTATGTTTGGTTTGTAGTGGGGACTGAATATGTGACAGAGATGTTTGCGTTCATGTGTTTCTCGAGCTGTGCTTCTGGTCCTAGTAGAAGACCAGTTGAAGTTATCTTTACTTTGGAGAAGGATGGACAGACTCTTGGTCGACGAGTTGTTGAAATAAGAGTCTGTGCCTGTCCTGGAAGAGACAGAAAATCTGATGAAAGAACAGCTTGTGGCGAACCAAGTTCATCTCAGGCAGCTGGAAAGCGCTCCAGAAAAGGTGTGTATTATTTTAACATGGAAAAGTGTGTACAGAAATGTTTTAAAAGGAAATTAAAGTTAAGTTTTAAGTGCGACTTCAGTTTTACTATAATGTCATCTGCTTTCTTCTCTTTACAGGATCTAGTAACAGGGGACCTGGTGCTAAAAGACGGCGAACCAGCTCAAGAAACAGCACAGACGAAGAATTTGTCATAACAGTAAGTTATTAAACACTATTAGTGCCCTTAGCGTCCAGTAGCGCTTGTTTGAAAAAGGGTTTCTTGATGATGAAATGACAAAACTTTACTTGGTCGGGAAAGAGGTTTTTTGCATTATAGAGAGAGAAGAAAGTTTTTTGGTAGCATTAACCTTCACCTATTTTTCTTATCTTCCAGACCAGAAGTCGACACGTTTATGACTTGTTGCTAGATATCAAGGAAAAGTTGGAGGACAAGTTTGAGTCTCTGAATATTGATACTTTGTAAGTAAACAGCAAGATATCAAACAGTCAGAATCTGACGATTTTAATATCCTGCTTATTAGTTTTCGTGTGAGTTACCAATCACAATTTGAACGTCTTTTTCGATGATAATATTGTTGAAATTGGTAGTGTTGTTGGTAATCCGTTGACACTTTCCATTTAAACTAAACTTTTTCAGACCAGTTTCTGCTCCGTTTGTACCAGTTACAGGAGAATAAGTTTCCGTTGCTATCCAAACACTTTTTATGGACTAGTTTTTCTGAGTGTGAAAAATTATCGTGATCTTATTTTGCTAGTGAAAATTCTTCCTCCTTGGTAAAACGTTCGTATCATATTGTACCTTGTACCGAGTTCCTTAGTAAGCTCTTACAGTTCGTCCATTAGCTGGTCACTTGAAAGTACGTGCTCTCTTAAAAACTTTTTTATTTTTAAACCTCTTAGAGCGGAACAACAAAAGTTAACAAAAGATTAAGATTTGAAGCTTTAGTAAATCTAATAAATTCTGGTCTGTGGTGGCCCATTTGAGGACTTAATGGTATCTGGCAATTAAAAAAAAAACGATCTGTTTTTTACGTATCTGTAACGATCTATAACGAGGTGACAAAAAACGAAAACGAGATATATTAACTAGTTTAAAAGAAAAGATTAAACATGGTCGGTTTTCCAAACTTTGCTTTGATAACTCCCATAAAGTTTAAACAAAGTGGTTTATTGTTTACAGTTTGTTTGTTACATTGGTGTCAAAGTTTCAACTTTGTATCACGTTTTTATGCCAAAACTCCAAGAAAAATGCCAAAACTCCAAAGAATCGACAATCTAGTTCCAGTTGTATTTTTGAATATTACAGTTCAAAAGGGTGAAGTACGTTTTTTCAGAAAACCTCTGTTTTAGTCAGCTCGAACTTTGGCCGTCTTGGAATAGTTCGAAATATTTTTGTGCGCTGATGGGCGTTGCTTTTGCCGTAATTTTCCGGTGAATTGAACTTTGTCTTATAACCACTCAAATATATCTCAGCTCTTTGTTTGTTTTTAAGTTTCATCGCAAGGTTAGTGCAAACACGATCTTCAAACAATAAACCTTTTTTTCTCTCTGCATCTCGGAAGGTTATGTTTTTGGTTTATAAATGGTTTCTTTTTTGGTAAACACGATCTTTGTCCTTATGAACTTATTCTTTGGCTTTCACTGCTTTTGTACGTAAACACGACCTTTACATCGTACGATTGTCGCTATCTTGTCTGGCGACCTCTGTTGTAGAACAATGGATTGTTGGCAAGTTTTGTTGTCAAATTAAAGGGCTGAAAACGTGTCAAATGGTGTGATTTCAAAGATCACAGCGTGTTTTCAGTCGCGATGCAGGCTGAAGATCTTCTAGTGAACCTTGTTAAAATGACCGCTACTGCCAACTTTTAGTCGTGATCAGAACCAAAAAAAATTGCATGAGAACTATTGAGCAGTATGTTTGTGTTTTGTTAGCTTGTTTTACTTTCCTTTTTCTATTGTAAACCTTTTGTTGTTAGCGTTGTTGAGTTCTTTGTTATTGTTTTTGCTTCTTACGTCTGCCAATTAATTCCCCAGCAAGGTGATCATAAACATTGCTTTATTTTCGACAGAGCTGCCAAAAATTTGCCCTGACATGCATTTTGCGTTGTAAGCAATACGTGTTGACCATCTATTTTCGATTCAAAACCAATTATTTGCCGGCCTTTTAAGTCTGTGTAAAATATTATGATTGTTTCTCGGACATGAAGTTCAGTTAAGATTGGGGAGTGAGTATAGTTATCAAAGCACAGCATTACCAGCCTTCAAGTTTACCTCCGTCGATTAAATCGTGAATTGCGTCTTGGCAATACTGTTTACTGATTTGCTACAGTGGCAGTTTTAACTGAAATTAAACGAAGGAGCAATTCGCAAAGTTGTTGGATTTTAGCTCCATTGGTTCTGTATTTTTTTCCTAACCTCCTCCCATGCATTGTGAACTTCAAAGTTAGACCTGTCCACTTAGTAATGTTTTTAAGTGCTGCTATTTGTAGATTTAGCTACGTTCATTTGTCATCTTTGTGTTGAACACCACCTTTGCTCTTTCTTGGCAGGGTTCTAAGTACTTCTGAAGACGAAGGAGAACAACCTTCAACATCTGGAAGTCCTGGCTCTGTGTACAAGCGAGGTGGCATGTCGATGTAAAACATTTACCATGCGGCAAGAGGAAGCAGCTTTGCTCCCTTCACTGTTTCGCTTCAGCGAAGCTTGTGTGGCGCCAGCGGGTATCTTGCATGCGTCATAAGCGTTATTTTTTGTTTGCCGTTTACACTGGTAGCTAAAAACTATTGTTCGGGTCTGTTGAAATTTTGTTTTTCTTAATCAATTTTGGTGTGCTTTTTCGTAGTTTGTTATTTTAGCGCTTCGTTGTTGTTCGTTCAAAGTCTTTGTGGGCTGATTCAAGCAAAGCTTTTGTTTTTGTTACAATCAATTTCCTTTTGAATTTTAGCTATCAGTGTGAAAAGAGAGAGGCCTGTGAGAATCTGCCGTTATGTTTTCGGTTAACTTGAGTGTAAGGTTCACATGTTCTTGAATACGCTGAACCAAAACAATGTTATCCCTCTGACAATACTTCATATTTTTTTCCTTCGGTTATTTTTGGTGGATATTGCTTATTTTTTTTAAAGCATTTTTGAAGATGGTGTTTGGTGTACTCATTCAGGCCTCTCAAAAAGGCTTTCTTCGTTACAGAAGTAAGCCACATTTTGCTTTAAATTTTCCTTAACATGCGAGGTTAGGCTTTCGTTTGAGTAAAGTAAGACGCGCATGTCTAAAGAGTATTTCATTGGGGGATACAATCTTTGGTTTTTACAGAGTTCATCTCCCAATGTCCCGCTTTACGCTAGGCGTGAAAAAGCATCGAGCAGTGATTTTAGCTGTGAATAATAATTTATCGCATTTGCTTTGTTGTACGAAGCTGATTTAGCCGTTAAGGTTTGCTAATCGCACAAAATTGTGCACAATGATGAAGTTATTTCATTATTAAAACCGCGCGACGAAATTTTGGTTTTACAGAATGGAGTTGCATATATGTTTGATTATAAATTGATTTTTTATCTATATGCAACTTGTAAAATGAAGCATTTCCAAACAATACTGCATAAATTTCGAAATTGTAAGCCTTTTTCCCGTAACCTTTTTCAAAATTTTCATGTCGCTACTGCGACTGTACTGAACGAACCTTTCATTCGCTTTTGTTCCTGAAAGTTGGCGCCTTTAGCTTACTCTATTGAGGGAAAAGACGAAGACGAGAGTTATGGGCAACGCCCCCAAGGTCTTGATATTGTAGTGTAATCTTCGGTTTTAGTGCTATTATTCATCACGTTCTTCTGTATATCCACTGACCTGGAAATTGTGTGTTACTTTTCCCGGTTCAATGCATTTTTATTTTCTGGTTAAAAGGCGCCATCTTTACAGGATTGACTTTACTTCTTTTAAGCATTTTGTAACCTCTTGTCTCTTTTGTACACACTTCATAAGCGTAACACAGCTACCGGAGAGCTCGCTTTTATAAGTAACAGTCATATTTTTCCTTCTAAATTTAATTTTGAGCAATGTAAGTGTTTTCGATTGTAAAAGGCAGGCAGGAAATGCTGTATTTTTATATGTTCTACAACAGTCCTCCAGAGAAGAAAAGGGAAACGGGACAAGTTACACGAAGTCGTTTCAGTATGTGTATTCTGGGAACACACAAAGTACAATGTAAGCTTTATTCTTGTAACAAACATTCACATGCGGAACATTTCCCACCATCCTTGACCGTTTTTTATACATGTAGGTGTATAGCTAAAACTGAGCCGTTTTATTTAACGTTTTCTTATCTTTCTGAAGGATTTTGTAGGACTTGCTGCGATTGATTTTTCATTGCTCCCTAGAGGGGCTTATAAAATGCGCCACTCACCAGAGGGCGTCAAAATAATTTGGAATTAAAAGAAATTACTGTACTTAAACACCAAAGGTAATACGCTATGTGTGTGCTTTGCCTTGGTTACGTCTGATTCTGGGTTGATTTGATAAGAAATTCAATAAAGTCAAATTATGAAGAAACAGTGTTTCAGTCTTCTTTATGCGGGGGTTGTACAACGTTTTTGTGGCGATTCCAGTTTCAAAACTCTGACGAGAACACAATTGAATCAGTCGAATGCATTCCTTCCCTTCACTCGACAGCTCTTGTCGTTCAGTGTTTTCCTGTTTATTAAGCTGTATAACAGTGATTCACACTTCGTTTTACTTTTTTAAGATGGTTTACACTTTCGAGTCTGTCGATATGAGCTTGGTGTGACCATACATTCCTCATTATGCGGGTGAAGTACTCTAGCTAGTGTGAACACTCATGATATCATCAGAGCAGTATTGGTGTGAACACTCATGATATCATCAGAGCAGTATTGGTGATGGATTTTGTACTGTATTGACCCGGAGGTAGTGACCGTCGAGCACGCACATTGAGTCGCGTGTCAGTCATAAGAAAAAATGAAATAAACAAAACTATTCTGGATTAGTTTCTTGTGCAACTGTACATTATTCTCTTATACAAATGCTGGATAAAATTTTTCAGTGTGACCAGAACAACTTACGGAAAGGCAGTACTTTTCCGTTGTTTAGTAGTCTCGGAATATGTTTTCAGCACGTGTTTCTAGAGAAGGTATAATAAGCAGAGTTATAATAAGGAAATTAGAGATCTATCAAAGTTAAAAGCATTCTCATTTTCGTGTTGCTCATGTTTTGTTTGTCCTTAAGACACTAATACTCTTACAAGCTATATTCTAGTAGCTCCATTTACTTTCATAGTGAAGTACGTCCGTGTTAATGTTGTGCGATACAATTAACAGAAACTGTGTGTATGTCAGATGATAGAGATATGGTTTTGTGTTTGTTTCGTATTTTTATGAGGATGACCCTGAACTTGCTTTAAGATAGGAAGAGGAAGAGATAACAAAACGGGATAAAAGCCAAGAATTATACCAAGGACTAAATACTGAGACGACTATTTCCATTTTTATTAGTGATAAACGTTGACCTGGAAATTGATACTCACAACAAAAAATTGGCCAACGATTCGTCGACGTCGCTTAAGTTCAAAACTATAATTGCATACCAGGCACTATTTCCCAATATTAGTTCAAATATTTTCAAACCTTCAATTAATGTTGAAAACTTTTGAAAGGACTGGGCGTAAGGTCTATAAAAGTTCTTTAACTCTTCCATATTTTAGGTCGTCAGTCTTCAAAGCAAAAAGATAGCTTTCGAACTAAACAAACAAGTCTTCTTGCAAACATAAACACTGTTATTCGTTAGATTTCAAATGAAAATATAGGCCTTTACATGACACTGAAGCGTGAATCATTCCACGTACAAGCTGGATTCAAGAGCTTAACAAAATGTTGGACCAAAAAAAGTTCAGATGTTTCTGAAACCTTATTCTATCCAATTCCAAGCATTTAACTTTCCAATTAATCAAAATCATGCTAAGATTAGTTAAAAAACAGCGGCCTTGGCGTTTTTATTCGAACGAACTTCCTGAAAAATACAAAGGAAACCAGTTTTCTTTGCCGACATGTTTCCGGCAAAATTTTCTTAAATAGCAGCAATAGCACTTAATGAACGGCACGTGTCAATGTTGTTGTTTTCATCACCAGCACACGCTTGGACTTGAAATTTTTTAAGTGAAATAGAGTGGAGCCAAATGTCAAACCATTTAACGCGACCGACAACATCCAGAATGAGACCAATCAAACAAAGATCTCACGAAAAAGATTACAAAAAGATTACATCAACTGTAAATGTTGTCTAGCCATTTCATATTCTAAATTTAAGTTTTGGCAAAGGAGCGAGACTGATTTTAATAAGCTTAGAACAAACAATTAATTCTATCCCAATACTCTCTACCACCGGTTTGGCTATCGTCCATATCTGTAAAAGAAGAAAAATAAAGGCCTTTTGTTTTCCCTTTGTTTTTCTTCGTAAACGATGATAGGATGAGACTTAACAATAAAAAAGATACAGATTTTATCAGATTAAGGTTACTGGCATTGATCGAATACGACAAAAATCCAAACAAAACGTGAAACTATAAAAAATCCTTTATTTGTGCCCATTTAAAGCGGTGTTTGTTACACATTTCGTATTATTCATTGAATCACAAGTCAACAGATATTTTTACACGACCGCTCTTGCTCCGATAACATTAATAAATTATGCACAATGTATTTGAACTGTTTTGCTCAGGTTTTCCCCTCTCGTTATTCACTGTATATTTACATATTCTGGACGCAATATTCCATTTTATTACGAAACTTTCAAAAACGACAGCTAATTAGAGGTGAACCTGAAGAGGAGAATCGCGAATTCTGGGGGATGTTTATCCATGTTCTCCCTAGCTGTATGAATTTGCATATGGTTCACTGACTTGTCGAAATTTCATTTGCGGAGTAGAGAAGGCAATCAATGCTGAGATTCTCTCATCTGGGTTAGTCATTCTACTCCTGTTGAGTCAATGGACACAATTCTCATCATGGGATCTTGCGTTCCACTGGAACGACTCCTTCTGAAAACGAAAACAAAAAACAAAACAAAACAAAAGAAGAATGAAAAAGAAAATGAAAAATGAGAAGAGGAGTGGACCCAAACTGAACGCCGCCTAGATCAGACATGGTTAATTTTAAGAACATGGTCTGTAGGTTTTCCCTTAAAATCTGTAACAGCGTCAAAGAAATAGCGTTTTTATTTTTCTATAAGTGTGTATGTACAATCGTTTGTCCCAGGATTTACTAGTTGCAAGGCATGCTGTCTTAATATCAACTGTTAAGCTAAATGCCGGGTACTAGTACACGCGAGGGGAGACTTCGTCCGGATTCAAAAATATTCCCAGACGTACTACAGTAGGGAATTTAGATTGAAAGGGGTTTACGAACAGCGGTAAATTCGAGAACCATCCTGACTCTATTCAATCAGACTACGATATTGACTAAACGGTACATTCTGTCAACGAGTTGCTCGATGAGTCCGTTCTCCTCGCTAGGAGAAACGGATGTTTTCGCAGGCTATATAAACTGACGAGACGGCCGAAATTATGGAGCAAAGCACATAAAGCGTCGCGTTCTCCTGATGGAACAGATTACATGTACCATCGGACATTTGGCAATCATCATCTGTAACCATATTTAAAACTAAGTTATAGACTTATCTTTTTAAGGACGCATTTGATTTGTAATTAACGCGAACTGTACTGGTGCTTGATTTATTGTTTATTATAATGAAGTTATTTTTAATTACCCTAATTTAGAGTTATATTATTGCAAAGTGACATCGACATGTACATATCATAAGGTGGACCGGAAACCAGCCTTTTCGATACGAACTCAAGCTATGAAATTGCCCAAAAAATTTCGTTCACTTCGAGTATAATTTGCGCGTGAATAAGAAAAACATTTTGGGTGAATATTCTTCGTTCTTAAAGCTAATGACGTGAAACTATTTACACCTCGACTGAATAACCTTGTATCGAAATCACTTGTATCGAAACGACCGGTAACCGGTGGACCAGTAAAGTCTACAAGGTGTGAGACTATAATCATTCTTACCCGTAAGGAGTCGTTCTTCTTTGGTTGGGAGGAGAAGGTACATTAACAGCCTCGGCTGATGATGGTATTGAAGTGTATTCCCTTTGACTAACAGATCTACCAATATTTGCTGGTTCGTGCAAGAATTTCTCTATCTTTGTTTCTGGAAGATGGCCCATATCCTATGCGAAAAAAACAGAACATGCAAGAAACAAAACAGGGTTAAACTTTGTTACCACGGATGACAAAAGGGTGTGAACCAGTGTAAGCATTGTAGAGGTGAGTATATGAACAGGATTTGTGTTCCTAAAAGAGAATGAAAATTCCAAGTTTTCCAGGGTACAAATACTATGAATATTACAGGACCCAAAACTCAAGCATAACGGGTAATCAAATCCATTTTTAAATTCCCAAACAAAGAAAAAAAATCGAGGATTCGTTCTTTTTTCACTGACCTACCCCTGATTCATCAAATACGATACTGAAATTGCAGGGGTTTTCCAAAGATGTAAGGAGTGGAGGGACTATTTATATTTCAGTGCTTCTAGACAGAGGTGGGGGAGACGGTTGGGGGACGGTTGTACATTAGAAGGGGGGTCTTAATGAATTTTCACGTACACTTATTAAGTTTAACAATTTCAAAGAATTTACGCAAACAAAAGCGTTTATGGGCACAAGAATTAAACAATTGTGTATTCGGTAGTGATATCGATCAGTTTTTGTGTATGATACATCAAAAAAGAACGTTAAGACGCTGAGAGCTTAATTAATATTTAGCGCCTTACACTGAGGGCTCGATAGAGGAAATGCTGTGTTAGGGAAGTGTGAAGTTCACTGACCTTCAGTCTTTCATATGTATCTCCAATGATACCAATAAACAAGCTCAGTACAACGTAAATGAAAAGTGCGATGAAGACGTAGAGGTAGATTTTACTGAAGATCCATGTTGCAGTGGGTGTCTTCATTTCCTTTATTTTAGCATAAGTGTTGAACAGGTCATCTCCATTAACCATGGAATACAGGCACTCGGCAGTGATAGTGAGTGTTTTAAACTAACAAAAAAGAAAAAGAACAATAAAACACGTAACCTTCTACAATGCTAAGACATATTTGCTATCCTGTTCCTCCCTTGTACCTACCAAGCCCAGGTTGTTTCAAAGGATGAATTTGACTGAAGAATTTATCGTGGATAAAACACTACCAGTACTCCAATTATATAGAGGTTTATCCATCTACAGTGTTGAGATATCAGCGTCAATCAGTCTGTCAGTCAGTCAATCCATTAAGCATTCAAGAAGTCAAGCAGTCAGTCGGCCGGCCAGCCAGTCAGTCAGTTAATCAGTTGTCAGTCAGTCAGTGAATAAACTTGAAAAACAATGACATGCCATCAGTCAGTCAGTCAGTCTTTGGATGTGTTGATGATAACCACACTGACCATAAGAATCACCTTGGGATGGAAAGGTCCAAGTACAATCCAGCCACACAGCATAAAACCAGCAAACAACAATGACACACAAACAAAGAATCTGAGTACACTTGGAGTGGCAGCTTTTAATGTCACCAAAAGAACCTGAAACAACAAAACTGTTTAGCTAGATTGTCATGATCATAGCCCTCTGATTCTTTCACTGCATACTGGTAAGAATACCACAACACAAAGTGAGTGAAAAGCACGAAGGGGGGAGGGGAAAGATGGGCAAGCTTTCCAACCCCACCCCACCACCTAATAACATTTCTATTTCTTCACTGCATACTGGTAAGAATAAAACAAAACAAAGTGAGCGCAAAGCACGAAGGGGGGAGGGGAAAGATGGGCAAGCTTTCCAACCCCACCCCATCACCTAATAACATTTGTATTTCTTCACTGCATACTGGTAAGAATAAAACAAAACAAAGTGAGCGCAAAGCATGAAGGGGGGAGGGGAAAAGTGGGCAAGCTTTCCAACCCCACCCCACCACCTAGAATAACATTTCTCATTGACTTGCTGATCCAGTTTAAACTTTTTTTCAAATACAGATATGAGAAAAAGAATAGAGGGATGTCTAAAGCTTTCAAGTAAAGGTCTGTAATTATACAAATTTTAAGTTTCATTTATTGTAATTATTCAAATTAAAGTTACTCTGTAATTCCAGTACATTAGTGGTTGTGCTGTTTAGTATGTTGCAGATGTACAAGGAGGTCATCTTTGCAATTCGCAAGAGATAAATTTTGAACAGAGGGGAAAAACAATAACTTAGCACTAGTAATCAACAGCTTGTTAGTAATGAAAATGCATTACATTATATTTCTTGGAGTATCCCAGGAATCTCAGAAAACCAATCCAAACCAAGAGCACTGCTGTTCCAAGGAAAATGCTGCAGGTATTATAGTAGTCACTATCCTGGAACAAAAGACATTACAAAAGTAATTTGAAAAACTTTTGTCTGTTCACAGACCCTCTATTTTCAAAGTCCGTCAAGTGTGCGTGATAAAAAATAAAAACCATGGGGGATTTATCAACCGCCAGTGGAAGGGGGTAGGGGTGGGGGAAGAAGAAAATTTTCTTTCTCATGCTCTGTGCTCATTGTCCCCTTTACCCTTGCTCACTCGCTTCACTCAAGCGCTTGCCTCGCCCACACACTCACCGATGTTTTTGAGAAGAAAAATAAAACAATGTCTGTGTACACTCTAGAAAAACTTAAGTTGACAAAGTAATTTCTTGACGAATGTGGATACCAGGAAGCATTCCAGGTGCTACTAACTTTTCAAAAACATTGGTGAAGACATTAGGAACGCTTGATAAGGGCGGGGGGAGGAGGGTTAAAAAGGTCCCTTCCTTGATACAGCTCAAGGGCAAAATAATAAGAAGTACAATCAGCCTTTTAAGTAACCTCACCCTTTGATCAATGACCATCTTGTATATTGAGCCAATGATTGTGAGGCTGTCACTTGTCATGATGACAAAAAACCATAAGCTGACAAACTCTTGGTAATCTGAGAAAGTAAATTCCTCTGGGCTTGTGTCTTGCTTGAAAAACTTGGCGACTTCCTTTATTAAGATAAAAATTGTTTGCTATCAAACATATTTCAGGCCCCTCTTTGCATAACTCATTAGTGCAAAACAAACACAAAAATGGCATACACAATCAAACACTTATGAAAGTCTTAATCATAGACCCAATGCAAAAATGGCTGCTTGATTAACATTCTTTTGTTTGAATTTAAATTAGCCTAACTAGCCTTATTCTCCACTACAAAATTCAAAAGAATACATTATCACAGGCGAGGCTAGTTAGGCTGATTTTAATTTAAACAAAAGAATATTAATCCGGCAGCCATTTTTGCATTGGGTGTATACAACACACACAAAAGTTGAGACATGTTCCACCAAAAGCCACAAAATTTTGAGAACCTCACACATCTGTTGAACAGATACAGACAAACATGCTAGTGGCATTTGGGTGTGTGGGGGGGGGGGGGGGGAGGGGGGGAGTTGCCAAGTTTTAATGGCTGGCATCCATATCCTACTGATGCTCGTTAGTTTTGCAACATTTTTAAATTTTTTTCAGAAAGCTATACATGTATTGTGGTGATTTTCCCAGATACTGGTTTTATATCCTTCTACCAACTTACTTTGGCTAATTTGAGAGATCTGTAAATTGATCGTCCACATAACACAAGAGAAAGTGAACACATGGATATGACAACCACATCAAACACCACCAAAGCTGTTTTTATGAAGTGTGCCTCTACAAAAGATTCACATGCAATAATATTTACTTCCATGATATTTAAGAATCTATAATGTTTTAAAGATCCAAACAGGCAATGTTAAAATACCTTTTCATAAAGATCTACGTGAGACAGTCTCTTCGCACGTCTTGCGAGCCAGCGTGCAACACCCATTTCAGTAACAATGGTTTTTGTATGACATTAATGTGCACAAGTTCTCTTTTTCTGTTAGAAACTGCCCCAGTTTGGAATACCTTACCCCCAGCTTCTGTATATGTTGTGGTTCATGCAATTTTGCGCATGGTACAAATTGTCTTTGTACTTGTACAATTGATTTTTAAACTGGTACAAAATTATTGGATGGAAACAAAAATTTCAGTGACAGTACCCAGGTCAGTACCAAAATAAAAAAGTATGGCAGGGAATAAAAAAATTTGACCACAACAAAGCAATGCCCCTTTCAATAAAAATTGAGATAAACAAGCAAGTCATAATAAAGACGTACAGAGATTCAGGTGCATGTGTACTATAAAACTAACATTGTTCACCATATGTCACTATGCATGTGTTAATGTATGACTCACTCATAGTATTTGATCCCTTTATTTTCCCATTTTTGCAATCTAACCAAGTGTTGTTCATGCTCAGTCTAACTGGCATTCTTCCATCATGATCCACATTATCAAACAAAATCTAAAAAACAAAAACAGGGAGGGACAAAGTAAGTGCTCACAATTCAAATCATGATCCCCGCTAAGGATTTCAGGTTGGTTAACTGTGCCGTGTCCAAGTAAGTGAAACGCTACAAGTAAAGGTGTGCTATGCCCCCTCCCCCACCCCCAGAGTTTCTTGTGATGACACGGATGAGGAGTCAGGCTTGTTACAGATGTGGAAATTGCTATATAATGGTATGCATTCTAAGTTAATCTCCTTCTGCAGTTCTGTGAGCTCCCACCAGGCACACCAACATTGATTCCCAAACATGGTTTTGATGATTAGCTTAAAACTCACTGTAACACTTAGTTTATAGCAGGCAGGCTTGTCCCAGGCTTTAACATCTTTCAAGTTCACTGTTTGTAATGAGAACATCATACGAATTTTACGAAGCCTAAAAAAAATAAAAGTTTGAAAAAATCAGTAACAATGAAAATTATACTGCAACAGCAAAAAGAATAAAAAGTAACGAAAACTACATTCATATATATATACTAGTTAAGTAAGATTTTTTTGGCAAGATTTTGCTAATGGACTTTTTTAAAACTTGTTTAGATCCATTTTTTGCACTGGGTTTACTTTGCGGATGCAGGAGCAGGACCAAGAGAAGTAATGTTAGGATTGGGTTAGGTCACAGCAGCACAACTACCAATAAAACCTCCTACTAATTTTGGTACTTAACAATGATAACAGGGTCTCACCTTTCTAAATTGAAGGTTTTGTTTGTTATGAGATTATGCCCATGTTTGTCAGGACGTGGCCAATTGAAGCAATCTGTAATAACAAGTCAACAAATCAACTTAAGATGTAATTACTAACTTCTCCATGCCAAAAATATTCTTTTATATCAATCCTCAACATTGTTCACTGAATGTGTAACATTATCATTTGATGCAAATTTCTCTCCCTTTTCATTGGCCAAAAGCCCACCACATAATCTGCAAATAATTGCCTACAAATAATGGTCTGCTTAAATACGCAGTGTCATCCAACTGTATTTGGCTGCAAATTATATTCTGCTCATGCATGAATGAAACCACGCTTTCTCCTTCTTGTGATCACTCTTGCGTGAAAATGGCAGATTGCTTCACTGACCTTTCAAAGAGCGATTTGTGATCGAATGATAAAACAATAACAAAAACAATAAACTTGGTTATCGCAAAATATCGTGATTTGTCAGTGTCTCAAATATCACAATATTTTGCTCAACCTTGTCCAATAATTGTCAATTATTTACAGAAAGTGGAATATCACAAATGATGTACAACATGATCATTTTCTGGATTATACTGTTTGTATTTTCCAAACATTTTCATTGAACAGAAACCAATCTTGACTGTGAACAGACTTTGCCAAGTATGAAAGGTTTTCCACAACCTCAAAAATCCCCTGGAAAGGAATTCTGCCACACACACCTACAACAGGATCATCTAACGCAAATGGGTTGTTTTCTTTTCCTTTGACTGTATAGTGACTGTGACATAACTGAACTCTTGGAGGCTCTGAATGATTCATGTGTGTGTAGTCATATGTGCCAAGAGGAATGCTTTGCACTTGATAATACTGTCAATTGATAAAAACAACAACAACAACAAGTAAGCTAGATGACTATATTAATAAAACTTCCCTCAGATGGAGCGTACCAAGAATTTATGAGTCAACTTTCAGCAGACTTGTTGTTTCACAAGTTTACCTTTTAACAAGAAAATTTATGCCCATATAGTTTGCATATTTTCCAAAGCATTGGCAAATGGCAAAACATTCTCTACTGTTGGCTGGGACTTACTTGTTCATGGGCATAGTACAGATAATTGAACAGTTGGTCTTTTGTGTAAACAACAACTTTGTCATCACTTTGATAATCTCTTAGAAACAAGTGTTTTAAGGCAAGTTGATTGTTTTCCAGGAAGGTCACCAATGAAAATCTGTCTAACCCAAACAAGCAAATCTGCAAGTTAAAAAAATACCATCAGACAGTAAGAAAAACATTAAAAGATGCATTCTTCCGCCTGGGTGACATTTTCTCATATTATGGTAAGATGAAAAAGTGTCATGTCACCAGTTTAGTATTTCCTAAATAGGGATGTAGCTGTAGATATAACAACAACAAGTTTAAAGGGGATACTCCTGTACATCTACTAGCAAGTGCACCTTTCCTAAAAATATTTTACAGAACTTGCAACTTTGAACCTGTACATGTTGGATTTGTGCTGACTTAAAATTATGCTGTAAGCCATTAACTAAGAAATTACTTGGCTAGATGTATGCTGTACAGGCAAAATTTCCTGGAGACGTCTTTGGACAACAGGCTTATCATTAGTTTTTGCCATTCCTGGCTTCAGAGCACCAAGAATTAAGTAGCTACATTTTATTTTCCCTCTCAAAGTAAGCTGATCGAGATAAGGTTTTCTGTTGCTGTTTCCCATAAAATATGTAGCTCATAAACCATGGATCATGTGTCTTATAAGGGGGTGTCAGCGGATACTTGACCAATATATCAGGCCGACATCTTGGTAGACTGTACAGTCAACTCTATCTAAGACGGACACCTTTGAGACAGGCACCAAGTGTCCGTCTTAGAGAGGTGTCCGTCTTATAGAGAGTCAAATAAAGGGAGTAAAGAAAGGCAGGGACCAACTCTAGGTGTCCGTTTTACAGAGGTGTCTGTCTTATAGAGGTGTCCGTTAAGAGAGAGTAGACTATACGTTGACATATCGATCGCTATACCAGTCTTGTGTCAGTCGAGGAATCAGCCAATATATTTGCCAAGTGGTGTCTTTCTGTTGGTCATTTTACTTTTGGTCATGATAGTATTGGTAGTGTGTTGGCAATGTATCCGCCAACCATTGGTCAAGTATCAGTGAGGTACATGTATCAGTGGTGCATCAGTAGACAATCTGCACTGCTTGAACATTTTTTTATCACCTTTGTACCCAAGGGTTTTTCCTTTGTTACAAGGTACCTGTAAAATGACACGTGGTGGACATTCCTTGTTACAAATATCGGCTGAGGCTGATACCAGATTGATCAGTTACTAAATCGCAGGCTATTTTCATCTTATAGGGAATGTTCCAGATATCATGAGTCTCATAGGTGGCTTGATCCATGGTATGGGTCGATACTAGACAAGCTGGTCGCTGGGGCATGGCCTATACATCAGTCTATACTCAGTCAGCTCGACCAAGACTCGACCGATACTCGTCCAACAGTTGACTAATAAACCTGTATCAACTAATAATTATGTCAGCCAATGATCGACCAAGGCATCTGCCATTGCATTGGCCTATTGCATTTTGTCGTAAATATATGTCGGTGACTTGTTGATGAAGTAGCGATGACTATTGATTGATAACCTAAAGTGGGTGACCACAGGCGGGCCACACATTGGTTGAGACTCAACCAAATCACGACTGACATCTGACTGAAATATCGATCAAATTATATGTCAACAGACAGTTGACTGAGATGTCGGCCGATACATCGGTTAACAACCCCTATGAGACACATGATCCTAAATCATGGGGGTACACAACATGTACAACTTACCATGCGCTCATATAGTGAGATCGGGATACCTGACAGGAGACTTTAGGTGTCTGTTTTGGGGGAATGTCTGTTTTAAAATACCCTGCGAGCAGAGTCTCCTTCGATCTTCCTAGATAAAGAAGATCGAAAGGAGACGCTGCTTGCAGGGTAGTCTTAAAACTTCATACCTCAATATCTACACAAATTCTCCAGACTGATGTCCATACATCTATTTGATTAAAGATTAAAGAATTTCCCTCGTTGAACAATTTATTTTTTACAATTTCCATAATCTATTATTTTCGTGATGTATTGATTATTGTTAGGAGAAGACTGACGTTGGTCACTCTTGGCTTGGGACAATAGAGTTAAGGGTCGATTGTAGTCATGTGAACGGCAACACGGTCCTATCCTTCGTTGTCCGCTCAAACACTTTCAAAAAGATCTGTTCAAAATTAAACGTTAGACAAACCTCTTTATACGCAAGCAAATCAACTTTTTAAGTTACGTTGTTAAAAATAATAACAATAATAAAAAAAACGCATGCATAATAAAACCGCTAGGAGATGGGAGTAAAGAATATTTGATTCTCACCTGAAGAGTAACAAGGGCAATTTTGACAATCTGAACTACCAACTTCCAAGGTTTTCTGCGCCTTGCTCGAAATTTCTGAAATGGATTCATGAAATGGTATCTTATTCTTGTTTTTATGACTTCTCGAGGACATGGCGTTGTCTGAATACTTTGCATTGGCTCTCCTGATAATGTCGAACTTGTATCAAGAATAGGTTGACCTGGATACGAACGTTCGAACACAGAATTCTCGTTCATATCTGCTAAGTACGTGCCCGTACACAAACAATCTTCTTCTTCGCCAGATTCACTGACGGTACCCAGATCACTGGAGTAAGAACGCGCGACTGAGCGTTTCCGGAAATTTGCATCTGGCGGGGAAGAGTTGGGAGAACTCACTTTTTCACACAACGGCCAGCTCTATTTTGAGCAAGAGTAGCTGTTGAGTGTGAAAGAGTTTCGTGCTAAAAATCAGCTGAAATAAAACTGGACTAGCGTACCTGGAAGGTCCGCGTTTAATACGAAATCAGAAATCAGTCATTACACGTTTGCACGTGACAACTGCATGAACCTCTATCCACCCAATTTAGTGCCGTCACGCAACGCTCCTCCCCGTTGCGTGACGACTCTAAAAACGGCTGTGTAGCAGACTACCCCTCCATCGACAAGGGAAAGGATCAACGTGAACGTGCATAAGAAAGAGTGAACAAACAAACAACAAATGCACCAAAAAAACATAACACCTGACCTGGCTTTTTTTTACCTCTCCCGGCCTCTGTATTTTCTAGGCCTAAATAAAATTGCTTCAGGAGCTCTGATTGCGCATTTTTTCCTTATATAACGTTCAGTCCGACTTTGCCTAGAGTGTATCACCATTTTTCTTTGTTTGAAGTAATTTATCGAAGTATTTTTGTCTTCAACCTCTTACTCGCGTGGGATACGCGCGAGTAATGAGCCGATTTTCACGCACTTCACCCTGAGTCAGCTGTTTTACAAAAAAGAACACGCACGCGATAATTCAACATGGCGGCCAGCGCGAAAGATGAACTTGGTAAGTGATTTTGCTACTATTTCACCGATAAATTTTACACCAGTCACGGTTAAATGATAAACAGAAGTCAACGAATGTGTTGCCAATGTTTGTTATTTATAGAACTACTGGAGAGAGTTTTTCTTCGTATCGCATCAGCTGAAACAGATGACCAGCTTGAGAAAACTGTGGGGAATTTCTTGAGCCCCATTTTGCTAAAAGTTGCAAGTCCACACCAGGAGGTCAAAAATAAGGTGAATGAAAGGGCAGTAATTATATTTTCGTAAACTTTATGGGTAGATTTGCGATCACTAGTCTTTAATTAAATAAAGAATCACACAGTTGTTGATTGATGACACAGGAGCACTTTAAGGTTAATCTTAAACTCAAGCTTATAAAAGCTTCATTTCTTCTGAATCTAGGTGATGACTTTGCTGACCCATCTCAACAAGCGTTTAAAAAGCCGACCAAAGATTCGACTCCCAGTCGATTCACTATTTGCACAATATCAAGTGAGTTTAATTTTAAGATTTTAATTTATGCTGTGGTTCAATTTTATCCTTGGTTTAATTTTTATTTTCCTTTGTTTTTGGCTATGGTAATGTATGATAATCAGTTTAAAACAAAGAAAAATAAAAATTAGACCAAGGACAAAATTGAACCACAACATTTACATCAAAATGATGTTGGCAAATTGGGAAGGGGCTGGTGTGGAACTCACCTCTTCCTTCTTTTTTTCTGAACTCACACGTATTCATGTATTCCAAAACTGGTGGAGTTTTATAAAGTCAGGGTCCAAAATTTAGGGGGGGTCACTATAAAGACATTTACCGAAACTGGAAACTGCACATGAAAAGCTTCTGGCACCCAGGGTGAGATAGCAACATCTTACAACCTTAAGATCTCGCAAGTTACAGGTGTTATCTCACCACTTTGTTTTAAACCCCTTGCCAGTCACCCATGACTTATTCTCTGTGCAGTCATTTTCAGGGTCAAAATAGCAGCCAGCTGCCGGCACTTTGAACACACTTGCTGGCACCTTTTTACCGAAGAAAAAGAAAATGTCATGCTTTGATTGGTCAACTAAAATCGAAGTCGCTGTAATGTTGTGATTCCATATCAGACAATAAAGCAGCCAAGAAATGTTTGAAAAATGTTTTGGAAAAGTTTTAAAATGTTTAGAAACAGTAGAAAAAGGTTTGGAAATTTAAAGTGTGCTGCAAAAGTTGAAAAGGAGAATTCTTGTTCAACGTACGCATTTGTTCAAGAATGAAACATACAAGTTTGTCGAGACAGACTGTTGCGTTACTGCCTTTATGTTTCTGCACGTGTAATCAAGATTTCTTTCACACAAAAGCTTGTTTTGTATTGTTTGTGAAGCCTTTTCACTTATTCAAATCAGAGTCAGTTTTGTATTCACGAATTTCCCATGTTGGTGCTCCGCCCTGGTTTGTGAGTGAAGAAGCATGATGGTTTGTTTTATTTTGGCCGTTCAAAGCATCTGTTATGTGCGAAATATTATCAAAATCACTTAATATTTTCAAGTTTTCTCAAGAAAGGCAGTGAAACTTCAATTCAAAAAAATTTTGGCCACGTGCTAGGCAATTGGTTCTTGGCAGATTTGGTTAAAGTTATTAGTGTAGCAGTACACACAAGCAATCGCGGAAAGTGAAAAACAGTGATTATTGACAGCTGGGAAAAGATAAGCTTTGACAAAAAAAACCTACAGATTCAGACTAAAAGCTGTGATTTTATTTTGAACCCTGATCTTACATGTAGTATCTTTCTAATGACAGGATTGACCTCTGATCTGCGCTGATTCAGTTGCTTATGGTATAACTGCTGAGTGTAAACTCTGTAAACTAAAGAAATGTTTTCCCCTCCCCCCTCTACCCAGGCAGAAAATAATTTTGGCAAATCTTAACAGAGAATTATGCAATGTAAACTACAAAATCTAATTGAGGCAATTAATGTCAATGGATAAGTTGCTTGTTAACCCAACATTTAATGTGTTGAACATCATCTTGTAGGATTCTTCAGTCCCTGCCTTTGTTTCTGTAAGTAGATAATAATTTTTTATTTGTACACAAATTAAAATCAAATTCCTTTAAGTATTGCTCAAAAGACTTAGAACTGATAACCATTAGCTTTCTGGTTCTTGGAGTCCCTTGCATTACTGGAAGTGACAAGAGATGCCAGTATTTGCAGTTAACAGTTTGGTTTCTTTCTTCACCTATCATGAATGTTGTAGCATACTAGAAATAATATTTATAATTGTAATCTTTTGATTGGTTTTTAAGTTGCATAGTTTTAAATGAACTCAGCATCAGAATCAATGGAAGCACTAGGAAGTTTAGAAACAAATGTCAAATGCAAACAAACCACTGGAAGATGTAACTTTGAAAAACTGAAAGAGACTCTATCAAGAGACTCTAGCTTGTGGTTCAGCCAAACTTTGCACTTATTTAAGACCTAAGAGAAACATTTTTTCATAAAAATTATATATAGTCTAAGTTTTTTTTTTATCTAGGTCTGAAGTGATAAGCCTGTCTGTAATGCTAGCTAGAGACTGATAATTCTTTGTTTCACAGAATTTTGCCATCTTATACTTAAGAATGGGTTTCCCCAGACTGCCAATTGACAGACAAGTGCAGTTAGCACCACAGCTAATAAACTGCGTCAGTGGAAAACCCTCACCTCAACAAGACTGGTGAGTTGATTAATATGGGCTCTCTTTTTATGCAATATTAAGGCTATACCTGATAACTTTTTGTGGCACCACATAAAGCTATCTGTGTAGTATGAACAGCAACGGTGTGGGGTAGCACACGCCATTCACGTACATCGAACATCATGCCAGTACATGCAGTTTGGATAAGATACCCTGGGTGCCAGAGACTTTTCTAGCCCAATTTCTGTTTTCTGTCAAGTCTTTATAGTGACCCGCGCTTTCCCACTCGTGGCTTCCACCTACGGCCGAAGATGTGTCGGCCTTCGGCCAACACTGAAAATTCCTGCCGCACTCGAGAAAAACCTCTGGTACCCAGCAGGGTTGTCACTAAGATTTCAAGTTGCCGGGTAAACACAACAAGTAGGCGGGGAATCAAACGGCTAGGGATTTCTTTTGGTTCTATTTTTCTTCTATTTTCCAATAAAAGTAGCCGGGAGCCACTCTCTTAGTAGCCGGGGAAAATCCCCGGGCCCCGGCTGTTAATGACAACCCTGTACCCAGGGTATGGATAAGATCAAGGCTTGGTGCACTAAATTCCAATCCTCGCTTTTGAATATTTACTCAGTGTGTTACAGTATTCACTCCCACTTATTTACTTCCGTGATGGGCCGAATAGGCGTTCAAACTGCACCAAATTATGGCACAATGCCTATCTGATATGTGACACTCCACTTTCAAGATTGACACTAATTTTGGGTTATCTTAATCCTGCTTTAAACAACTGGTTCCTGATACAGTAAATCTTCCAATTTTTATCTTTGCTTTATTTTTAGCCTTCTTCAGCTGGTTTTGCCAATTTTAGGCCAAGTTAAGATTCCTGAATCTAAAGAAGACAGACAAAAGATGTTTGAGTTCACAGAGAAACCAGAAGTCATGCAGATATTATTGGATTTTCTTTTAGATGTTCTCTTGATGCCATACAGGTAAAGTTTATGTTAAAGGTGTGTTTTATGTTTCAGCATTACATTTACATTAAGCCTGTGTGTCTTCACAAAACTTTGAATTGTGTTTCATCTGATCCTTTTCATTACTTTGTTTACAGCACTACACCAAGGCAACCAATAGCTCCAACTGATTTACCTTCAGGATCAAACACAACAGCAGAAGCAGACCAGTCTTCAGCTATGACTTCTCAGTCTGTAGCTCCTCCAGGGCTTAGTACAGCAGCGGTAAAACGTGTAACTGCAGACTCGCCAATGGAGCCTAACACACTGGAACAGGTGATAATATGCATTAGACATTATATATGTACTCTGGAATTTGTCTACAATTTTAGAATTGCCTCGAATAGCAAAAAATATTTCAAATTTTATAGTGCTGCCTGTAACATAGCACCTTTTTGGGGTGTTCCTCTTTTGGAAAGGGAAAGGGGTGCTTTTTGTATTTTTCTAGTGTACAGAATATTTCAATGCCTTTTTGGGTGGATAAGACAAGGCCTCAAGTGACTCCTGAGCTAATACCAAGTTTTTCTCTTAATCCAGGCAAACTAAATGGAGAATCTAGCCATTTACCAGAAGTCTTTGGAGCTTTTCCAGGCTTCATTTTTTTTCAGAAGAGTCTGCCTCAAAGAAACGATTTGATTTTACTTTATTATTCTTTTTTTTTTCAGGTAAAGCTTGGAGTTCTCAAGTTTCTGGCTTCTGATTTATTTGAGCCAACTGATGTTCTCTGTCATTTCATTGTTGCAACTGGAGACACTAGACATAGGTATGTTATAATACAGCAGCTGTATATTAAATAATTAGCATTGCAAATCAATAGCAGCACCTTGTACAAGAGTCATTTTAATAATATTATTACTAACAGTTGATTCAATAAATTAAACAAAAAAATCTTCTAGTCAACAGTGATGGATAAAATTATAGAAAAAATGGTTCTCACATTTCCGACAGCATCTGTCTTGTTCATGAATCACCTTGGCCATAATCACAAAAGTCCTTCAGCTTGGGTCCTAGGTGATCCCGTGATCAAGAAGGACAGATGCTACTGAAAATTCGGGAATAACTTTTTTCTATTTTCCCACTGCTATTGTCTTTGACTTTGTATTGCTTTTGCACAGCGAATGAATGTGTTTGCCTAATGGCATTTGATCTTGGTTTTGTTGAGGCATTTTGTTTATTTACATAGTTTTTTTCCTTTGTTCTGATGTATCAAACTAATTTTTGCCAACAGTTTAACAGATACAGGGGATTATGAACTGAAGAGAATTGCCAGGTGAGAGTGATCTTCAATGTTGCTCATAGCCACTTTTGATGTTTCCATTATGGGTTCCATCCTTACTTTTATTGTTCAATTAATTGTTCTGATTCAATGATTGTAATTAAAAATTAATTGGGTTCTTTTGTTGTCTTTAAAGATCCACAGACTTTGAGAATCCCAAGGTTGTAAGCAAGATGTTTGGCATCTTTCAGGGAACCACTACAGGATCAACACAGCAGGTACAGATTTTGATTTTTTATGATGATCTTCAAAGACCATAAAATAAATGAATTTTGTGTGTGCACAAGACTGTGAAGGGTCATAGTGTGGAAAGTGGATGACGAAGGGGAGTGTGACTTTACTGGGTGCTGAGAAGTTAAGTTTCATCATGAGTACCACAATCTCATGGTGGATTTTTATTATTAATGATAATAATATTATTAATATTATTAATTATTATTATTACTCGGGCATAGGGTCAGGTTGGGGTCAGTGCTCAGAAACTTTGCTATTGTGTATCAACAATCGGAGAAGTCTATTGTTTTACTTTGATATACTGTATTATGTATCTATCTGGTAAAGGTTGCTAATACCTTTTTAACATAGCTATTTAACCCAAAAGGCAACAGAAGTGACACCTGATCAACGGAGGACTCCCGCTGGAGTGCGATTGAAACAGAGAATATATCCATACCTTTTAAGGTCAAGAAAAGCTGCTGATCAGTTTCCTGCCTGTCTGCAGGTACATAAGCCATATTGCTTAACCTTTTAAGTCTTAAGAGTGACCAACATCAATTTTCTCATAACATTATCAATGGACAATCAGTAGGAAAGGCTATGAGAATTGATATAATGATCACCAAAGAGGTAATGCTTTGATCTTTTTTCAAATTCTCTCAACTAATTCTTCAATGAAATGTAAAGACCTCAGTATGGAGAATTTGAATGTGGATATTGCTGGGGCTTAAAGGATTTCAGATTTGACTTTCGATTAAACAGTTACCTATTGGTTAAAGGCAAAGGCCTTTATGCCTTTCCACTGCTTGTCATTTGATGAGGTAATTATTTCACAGACCTGTTCTGAATGGTAGTGTGGATTGTGAAATTTTTTCTGATGGCAAGCTGTAGTTTTTTCATATTGATTGTTTTTCTTTTTTAACTTGCAAAGTGAATTGAGTATTAATACAACTTGATATGTATGTGTACAAACAATAAAAACAAGTGTTAGGAAGCTGTAGAGAAAACAGAAGATTTGAATGATTTCCCTAAAGATGACATTGCATCAAGTCACAACTGACAGAACATCCAAGAAACAAGAAAAAAAAGAAGAAAAAATAATTCACTGCCATTTATAAATGATGTAATGTTGACTTAACACCACAACATATGGTACAAGAAACTTATTTGTCATTGGTTTACTTTTCCTTACATTATTGTTGTTTTAAACAGATAATTTTTGACAGTTTGTTTGGAAAGGAGCCAAATGCCAAACTGAGACTGTATGCTGTTCAGTTTGTTCACCATGTGTGTTTGTGGAGCTCGGACAAGATTATCACCATGATGGGTCCTGTACTTCTTAATGGAATGACTAAACTTATCAGTGAGGATAAACAGGTTTGAGAGAGAGAAAACTCACTGTTTCTTAATGTGTTTTGTGTTTGTTCCATGCTCTGAGATCATGACTGTACAATAAAAAGTAAATGTTCTGCAGTGTGTATCTCATGCAGAATCCCAAAATGCCCAATCTGACTCAAAGACAAGGTTTGTAAAGCTTTTATATGACTATGTTGGTTCATTTACAGGATCCAAAACTAAGAAGGTTGGCATACACAGCAATTGGAAAACTGGCAAAGTAAGTTTTCAAAGTTTTGTCAATCTTTAGGATCAAGTTTTAAAACCAAATTTGCTTTTCATGCTATGTTTACTTTGCAATCAGGCGAATTCCTGTGCTTTTCTGCAAAGATGTTGCACTTATTCAGAGGCTCTTTCAAGCTCTTTGCCAGGTTGGTATGTCTCTGCTACCATGAGGTGGTTATTTATTATGCTTCATTTATGTTATACTGAGATGTCTTTTCATGGTAATTTATTAGGACTAAAAAGTTTTGCTTATGAATGCCTTGTGACCTGAGCAAAAATCTTGAACATTCTTTGAGGATTCTTATAAAAAGTATTTTAAAGCAGTGTTATGCAAGATCTTTAATTTATCCCTCTGTCAAGGGATCCATGGATATCATGTTTTGTTTCCTGCTCTAACACCCAGGTGCAGATATTACTGTGAGGACAAGGAGGAGGTGGAACATTTCAGGATGTGTTTGATCTTCTGACTCTATCTTCCATCATATTGAAAGCTCCGCTGGTATCCTGGCCTAATAATGATGCCTTTTTTTCAGGAAGAGTCTGACACTCGCCTCGCAGTCCAAGAAGCTCTCTCCATGATGGCCCCATCCTACAAGAATACTGATAGTACTATCTTAGCCCTCATAGAGGCACTTATACTTAACTATGTGCAGCAGGTACCTGCCTTTTACAATACCAACAACAACTTATCACTTCTAGAGCCAATGATCTGACTTGCCATTAAAAATCATGTTCTAACCAGCAGCGTAAGAACATGCTTTTGGTAGAGTGGGCTAAGCGCCTTGTTTTGTGTTGAACTGAGTTGTGTTAAAAGCTTAGAGCAAGTGTATCTACAGACAGTACAGTTATTTGTTTCTGTAGGATTGTCTCAGTTTATACATGCAGTGACAGTGAACAGTTTCAAAAGACTTTGCTGATAAGTCTCTCTTGAAATTTGATCATCTGTTGCCAAGTGATGTGGTAAGAAATTTGTCTTCATTTTGTGGTCATAATAAATTTCTCCTTTCTTCTGCAAGGATACCCACCAAGCGAGACTTGTTGCTGTGCAGTTTGCCAATGCTGTGTTTCCTCGAACTCACATACCATCACGATATGTGTGTATGCTTGCTGTGGCTGATCTGTAAGTCATCACCTTAACAATCATACATGTAACATTAATATCCTTTTAATGAAATAAAAAGCCAATAATTGAGAACTACTTAATCGGCAACAAGTTTCTTTCCCCAGGGATCTATGATGAGCCTTTTCTTTTATACCAAAAAACGGAATAAAGTTACTGAAATCCAGAATAGTTAAGATTCAACACCGTTAAAAGAGAGCCACTTTTTTCAAGTTTAGTGAATTGTTCACGGGTCCTTTGGATCATCCACAGTGTAAAAGGTTTTCAGTATTTTTAATTTTTTAATTGGCAGCTAAATCTAGTAAGACATGTTCAATAGCAGCATAACTACTGTTCACAGTTCGTCCTTAACTGGCTCCTTACATTTGAAGACTTCTATGTCTCTGCCAAAGCAAACATTTCAGAGCTTTACCACCGTCTTTGCTGTACGTTTTCTTACTGTAGAAAAGATGATGTAAAGGAAGAAGCCAAAAAAGGATTAAGAGCAACACAAGTTCATGACAAAGAATTGGCCGATAATGACAACTCTGAGGAAATCCTTCTGCCTGCTTTTCCTGAGTTGGTGTCATTTGTGTCTCAGAAGGTAACAAACCCTATGATCAAAATTTAAATTCTCATTTCTTGCTCAAATGCAGCGCTTATACAAGCAGTGGGGTGGTTAGAAGGTGATAAAATAGGAAGCAAATTCATCTTCTGTGATCATGTCTTTATTTCTGATCACCACTCTGTTGTGCAAAGCATTTACATTACTTCGAGACATTTGACGTTTAAATTTTTAACAAAGAAAGACTGCTTAAATAGTAATTTAATTGCATTAAAAATGATACTTCTTACCAATAACGTAAAGTTACCCTCTTGACTGAGCTTTGTTTTCAAATGGAATGAAATGCGAATGACTATAATTAGAGAGCATGGTTATGGATAATAAACACGACAGTCTAGCAGAATAAAAGCGGGAAAATCTCTTTTCCATACACTTACAACATCCTTTAATCATGAGATCACTTTAACATAACTGTTGGAGAACCTGTTTTGGAAAAGGATTGCAAGGACTATTAAAAATAATGTTATGTAATATATCTTGTTGATCTAACTTTAGAGCCATCAAAGACTGCGAGGTAAACATTGCTACACAGCCGGTACCACAGCACTACCTTTTAATCCGCCTGTATTTTCACAGGTAGGGAAATTTATTTGGGTTGGGTGATCTTAGTAGTATGATGGAGACGTTTTATTCCTCTTTTTTTCAAAGATGATCATGCGTAAACTAACTGAAAGCTGAATCATATTACCTCACCACCCCCCTTAAACAGTATCGTGAACATGCCAACTGTAGTGCTTAGTCTAGACTATCAGCGCTCGGTTTTTGCCTCGGGAACTAGCGCGAACGCAAAAGTACTCGAATATGGGTGAAATCGCCTCCTGCGAGGATGCCTCCCTTTTGGGTGTCACCTCTCCTCGCGGGTGGATATCGCGTGTATTTAGGCTATTGAGAAGATAGGTATGCATATTAATTGATCCATATGGTCTTGAAAAGGCTGATCAACCTACTGTAGGTTATGGAACTCAGGCTCTACTCCACAGGCTTTATTAAAACTTTAAATGTTCTGAAGGTCTTAAATAAAACGTTGAGCACGCTGTCAGAGAAAACAGAGCTAGTTTTTTGTCTCGTACAACTTGTTTGGGATGACGTGGTTACTCTTGAAGCCAATGCCCCCACTTGACATTTTCTTTGTTGCTTGTATCAGGTTCTTTTATATTTGCAAAGATGTCTGGAACACGCAGCAGGAGTAACTGAGGAGGACAGAGTCAAAAACTGTATTCTTCCTTCTGTCGCTAAATATGTGAAAAAACTGTTAATGGGTCCTGACTCGAAAGGTGCGTGTGATCACTTTAATCTGTTACCAGAGAACAAGACTCTTGGACTAAAGAGAGTAGAAGAGAAGCAAACAAAGCTGAATAAAGAAGCAACATGCTCAATACGAGAAAAATTGAAACCAATCTTTGCAGAGCGAGTTGTTCCTCCTCGTTATTAGTTAGTTGGTGTAAAATTACGCCCATTTTTTGAATTTTAAGACTCAAAGGCATTTTTAACGTTTTGAATTTTAGATTTTTCATCAAGTACAATGGGAAAATATATTGAGCTTTCAAGACAAGCACTTCAGCCCATTGGAGGTAAGTAGCGAGTCGTTGTAACTCAACTTCTTGAACACGCTTACAGTATCATATCATTGAGTTTGAGGAAAACTGAAAAAAAGTTCCATCCTGGCTAACTGTATACACAGCTGAACAAGTGAAGGGTTAAGCCAACAAGATGGCGATATTTTAGCGTAGTCTGAAAAATAGACATTTTTTTGTAATATGAAGTTAAACATGTTGAACTTGTGTGCAACGCAACTTGTCCCCTCAATTTGTGTTGCGCAAATATATAAACGCAGATATAACGACTTGCTCCTGTAGCTAATCAATAAAACATTTCCCCGGCGCACGATTTCTCGCCTAACTTTGTCGAAATCGCTGGCTTTTCATGATAATCGTTGCTTTTCTTTTAGGGGCTGATCTTCATGCCGTCGCTCTTTGCTGTCTTCTTCAAGTCATTGCAGTGGCACCCAAACTGTTAGCTGGAATATTTCATGAAAAACTTGATTGGATCAAGGCAAGTTATTTTTTTTGAGAAACGGGAATACAAGCAAAGTCACAAAAACTGATGTAGAGTTTTCATTTGAACAGTCAATTTTTAAGATTCCATTTACAGCACAATAAATAGCACCGCGGGAAAGCACTTGGAAAGGAAAGTATTTGAATGGTCACATTTAGGATTTCGTTTAGTTAGGATTACGTTTTGCAGCTGTTTGCGTGAACAGTACCTTTTTTTTAGCACTACTGAGAAACTCATCTGTATGGACAACTTTGAGGGAACGCTTTGACACTATAGCCACCTTTTACTGCGCCCACTAGCTTGCGATTGTCGTTCTTTTTTTAGCCACAGCGTAGAAACCTTGAAACAGGTTAAACGTTAGGACGTGTCCTACTACAAAGTTGCATGGTCTATTAATCGCTTTGAGGAGACCGTTCCAGACATATCTAGCTGATTCCGATGGTGCCCAAGTCGCGATATCTTTCTGTGTAGTCTCCGAAATATGGCCACTTCCAATCACCAATTGAGCGCAAACTTTTATTTTGTAGAGTTTTACATTCTCAAGTAGAGAAGATGCCCGACAGTACGCTGGTCAGTTACTAGCTGTTGTCACGTGCACAATGGGCGAGAATTCGTTTTTAAATGTGATTAAAGAACTCAACAAAGATCTTGATAGCGAGGTAAAGTTTATTAAAATAGATTTTGTGAATAACTATAAGATACTTGCGACTATCTTTATTTACGAAAGTTTTCATGAAATAATTAAATATAGCGCTGTATAGTGTTCAACTGAAAAATAAATGAAAAGACAATTTGAAGATATCGATAAACATATATGTGAACTGTGCATGAAGCATGCAAAAGGTGTGTCATAATCTTTCCAGTCACCTTTTGCCGTTAAAAACACCAAAACGTCAAAACTCGTTCAGACGTGATCTGGATTGGGGAACCCATTTTTGTGGCTGACAGGATCTAACATTGTATCTAACTGGGAAAGACAAAACATCTTGACGCCAGTTTTGCGCTCGTAATATACCCGGTGATGGTGATTATTTTCCTTTTTTGGGCAATTTTTGGACTAAATCCAACATATACTGGTTATTTGTAGCAATCTGAGATGCAACTTGGTTCAGTGAGTACGCTTGGCTTCATCATAGCACGATACCTGTATGAAGAAGGACTAAAAGCTGTTAACAGAGGTGAAATGTTGGTGGAAGACATGGAAATCGAAGGATCTGCAGACACCGCCATTAGATGCATGGACCTTCTCAGGCAAAGTGTAGAAAGAATAGGTTAGACACTTAGATTAAGAGTGTTCCTTTTCCCCTACAATAGTAATGTTATGATATGAAGAAAAGGAAAGGTACAGTGTGAAATAGCCAGTTCCAGGCTCCGAGATAGTGTTGAAGGCGGAACGCCAAAACCGCGTGGAGGCTGGGGAGGGACGCTGGTTCGCTCTTTTACTTCTCGCCCTCTTTTTAAATTTTTCGCGCGTCTGCAATCACCGAGAGCCGAGCACAGGCTAAGCGTGAAAGTAGTATGAGTTCTCTGGTTTTTCCTTTTTTACAATTAGGCTTTCTTCGGGCATGTAAGAGCCACTGTTTTTTCCCTCCTGTTCAAGGTTCCTAATTTGCAGAGATCGTGAAAGCTTGTGTAGACTGCGAGCAGTCTCTCTTTTTCTTGAGATTTAGTGAGAGCCATCAGTCATGCGCGTGGCCATTTGCGTGTCTCGCGTTTTGCTCGACGGACTACAGAAAAAAGAGAGATTGTTCGTAGTCTAAAGCTTGTGCAAAAACTGACACGCGGGGGCTGGGGGGAGTAGAGGTCACGCGTGTCGTGTTTTCGCGACATCCCTGGGTGTCTAGCTGAGAGACACAGGCCATGTTTTTCATACCATTGAAAAGCAGCTGTAATTCCTTTTTTTCTAGTCCTTAAAGTTTGCCGATTGCGCCTTGTTTAAAAAACTGTCTTTCTTTTTCAGTTAGACTTATCAGCAGTCGAAATGCATTAATAACTTGTTCAGCTTGTAACTCCATCGCTGAGATTGGACGTAATGGACCACTTCCTCTCCCTGCAGGAGTAGAGACAATGGAACAAGGTTTGTAACGTCCCCCTCCCGGGTTGTTGTCGGATTAAAGAATATGACAAAAGAGTAGTTTGAAGCAGTTTTATGCTTTGAAATAGGAATCGAAACTCCCAAAAAGGTGGAATGAATCGGAAAGCCCAAACAACTTATTAACCCGTTTTTTTGCTGCCCGAACACTAGTTCACGCCCGTAGTTATAAATACCGTATTTTGTTGTTAAGTGACTTTTTTGTGCTTTTGTTATCGTCAGAGAATACAACGCCTGTGGAGGATGAAAGTATCAGCAAGTTAACTGTGGTAGATAAGCTACTCGATACTCTGCAAAAGACTAAAGAGAATAAGGTATGTACATGATTGTTTTGGGTCTCAGTCCTAATTTTGATATGACGGGTGTGTTAGTGTAGTAATAGGATGAAAATGATAGTAATAGTAATAAGCATAACAATGGGTTTTGTTAAAGCAAGTTGTCTGAACACTGCATTGTATTTGGTTCTTCACACAAAAGAAACATTAGCTATGCCTCTCTGCCCCGCTTCGTTTTAAACATGAAAGGTTTTTAAAAGTAGTATAGTAGCTTCAGAATTAAAGCCTTTTGTGCGATTGGGAGAAAACTATCCAGATAAACTTCTTTATAAAAAGGCAAACTTCACCTATACAACTGTGCAACTTCTGTATTTAGTCTGCATATCCAATTGTTCACGTTGGTTTAGTTACATCGCTGTCGTGTAGTGAACTGTTCTTTTTTATTTGGTAGGTGAAGGAGAATGCTACTCATGCCCTCGGGTTTCTTTTGGTTGGAGATGAGAAATTCCCACATCATAAAAAGCTTATTGATGGATTGTGTGAAGCCTCTAAGGTAATGACGACCTACTTTTGTTTCATGTCTTTCCAGCCTTTTGGAAACCAAGGAAATAAAAAAATCCAAAGGGAAACGATATGTGTATTAATGTTGTTATTGGTGTTTGTCTACGGGTTGTAGCTCTTTCCGTCTTTAGTTACAGTTGCCTTTCAATATTGTTGTCAATCAGACATGATAGCTAATCATTTTTTGTGCTTTTTTAAACCGGATACGTTTGTTATGTGGCTGTCCTCAGATTCGTCAAGTTGAGCTTCAGTTCACAGTTGGGGAGGCCTTATCATGCGCAGGAGCAGGTCGAGCATCGGAAGTTGCACGTGATCCGTGGGCAGTGGAACAACTTCAAAGCACTGACTGTGAAGAGGTGAAAGGAACCATGCAAGAATTGATTGACATGATTATCAAGAAGTATGCCACTAACACAGCCCCATATGTTAGGCAGGTTGGTAAAATCGTCTTTGTCTAAATTGATTGTTCTTTTTGTTGTTTCATTCTTCATTGCGGCCAAAGTCAAACTCGCCAAAAAATTCGAAATTTCGTTTCTTAAAAACAAGTGCTACCATACAACAGAACGAAATCTTTGAGTGAATTGTGCTCTATGGTATTTTTTGTTCGTGGTGTCTTATGTATTTCTTTCTTTTCTCAAAAGGCTTCATGCATCTGGTTGTTGTCTCTCGTAAAGTATTCTGGAAATCACAATGTTGTTCAGGTTTAGTCAAATTTGTTGCTTTGTTATTCATTAATATATCAAATACACTCTTATGACCGTTTAATTTAATACAGTTAAAAGAAAACGGTTCCATAAAAATACAGGGAGAATCAATTGCTAAAATTTAAGTTTAATCTTTTAGGATACCTGACACTTTCGTCTAATGTTTTAGCCAGCGGGAGAGAGGATTATTCAGCTTATAAGCTCCAGTCAATTTCAACGCAAAACCAAATTTTTTGGACAAGAGTATTTTTTTGGCAATGAAATTGATCGCAGGGGCTTGAAGTCACTTTGTTGCTTGGGAAAAAGTTTCCTTTTCTCCACAAACGTTGAAGTTTAGCTCGCCTTGTAATGTTTAAGAAACTTGAAACCTTGTCAGTTTTTAACAGTTCTCACCGTCGATGAATAGGAACTTATTTGACAGTTTGACAACTTTTTCTTTAGGCAAACCTCAAAGAAATTCAGATGGTCTTCATGAACATGTTGTCGGAAACAGATGGTACGAGCTAAATAAATTTTCTGTTTAAGAGCACTAGGACTCTTTAGATCTGTACCTCTGTTCAATGCTAGAAAACTAACTAGTCATGATGGCGTTCTTCCCAACGTTTGCTTCTTTTTTATCAGCAAAGACGGAGAGGGTTCTGTTAGCAGTTGGTTTGAAGTTTGTGGTTTTTGCTCAGATCTAGAGACTGTGTCTTTCAGTACACAGAATCGTTTACATTGTCCACTCTCTAGGTTCCCATATACTCCATGTACCACGTGGTCTATCCCTCCCCTCCCTGGCAGATATCATCAACTGGGTACAGGGAGAAATTGTTAATATTATAAGTTTCTCACTATCTTGGGACATTGGGTATAGTTTTGTACCATAACAGGGTGCAAAGAAAGTTATTTTTACAGCTTACCATTTGGGCCAGCTGAAGCTAACATTTAAAACATCATTTCAACTAGTCCCAAAAACGTTTTGATGAGCCGATTGATTTCACGGTACTTCTGTAATTTAAATTCCTCAAAAAACTTAACTTGCCTGTCGGGCCAGTTAAAAACAGAATGTACTAGCCCGATAGCAAAATCCACTAGCCCCATGCTATCGGACATTACTTTCTTTGTACGCTGCATAATCAACAAAGAATTTTATACCTTCCCTGTTTCATGATATTAAGTCGGTTGTTAACTTAGGAAAGGGAGTATAAAGATTAGGTGTTTCAGTAGACAAATATTTGTTTTTGTGTAATCCAGATCTTACCCAAGAAGTTGCTTCTAAGGGCCTTGGTCTTGTGTATGAGCACGGTGGAGAGGAAAATAAGCAAGAACTTGTGTCATTATTGGTCGATACACTGGCAACTGGCAGAAGGTAAATCAACCGAACGTTGAGCGGAAAGTACTTCTTAAGTACCGATTCTGAACAGTTTATTCTTCTGCCAATGTTTGTTATTCTTGGAAATCAAACGACTGTTGGGGCTAACGTTTCAATGCATGGATCAAATCCTTGACTTTGACAGTCGGAAAAGCCATTGATTTCTGACTTTGTGAAGGAAGTTTTTTATCTAAACCTTTTTTGCTCCTATTTGCTTGGTTTACTTAAAGGTTTTGTGGTGGACATTCCATTTGACATTTGCTGCTAGTTTGTGGCTTTAATAAAGTAATTTGAGCCAATAAATATCATAAGTCTTTCACCATTTTTTTTTTCAGACGTAACCAGCCTGTTACTGGTGAGACCAAGATCTTTGAAGAAGGAGCTTTTGAGCGGTAGGTGCATGTATTACAGTCAGATGTCTCCAAATTCTTTTCTTTTATCGTTAGCCTTTTGGTCATTTAGGTAAACAGTTTATTAAATGCTCTCTTAATCACAAAAATTATTCTGTTTTCATCCTTACGTCATCGCCGTTTGTTTTTTCATTTTGCTGAATGTCGTAGGGGTGGACTATCAACGTACAAGGAGCTGTGTTCTATTGCTAGTGATCTTAACCAACCAGATCTGGTTTACAAGTTTATGCATCTGGCAAATCACAATGCTCTTTGGAACTCGCGTAAGGTATCTGCCACATTCTAATGACAGTCTTTTCTTTACATTAGTGGTGCTGTAGACAACAGTCGTACTTTTTGGCACAGGATTCGGGTTTAAGTAAAGTCGAGCCTTCCGTAAACGACCATCCAAAATACAAAGATTTAGTGGTCGCTTATGGGATGTGGTTGCTTGCGAGAGGTCGGTCGCAGATGGAGGTTCGATTGTAGTATGGCTGGGTAACTGCAATAAGCAGCGCTTTTTGTTTGAACTGTTTTATTTCTTGGTCTCCTTTGTTTTAGGGTGCAGCTTTTGGATTCTCATCTATAGCAGCTCACTCCAGGGAGCAGCTGGAACCCTACCTTCCCAAAATCATTCCAAAGCTATTCAGGTAAATTATTAAAAACCAGCCCAGTCTTGTAATGATCAAACATCAAATCAGTAAAGGACGACAGTTCGTTAACGCTTCGACACACACCACTTCCAGACCTTTGTGAAATGAAGTATTGCGATGATGTCAGTTAACTAATGAGTCAATATTTACTAAAAGACTTCTCAAGTATATTGGCCTCCCGAATGATCAGAAATCTTTGCCGCGAAAGCTTGTAACCATTTTCCCTGTAGAGTGGCGGTTGGAATGGTGGGAGGCAATTCAAAACCAGCCAATTGCAAGATGTCTAACGACATTCGTACTGTTAAATTACCAGGTATCAATACGATCCTAATGTGAAGATACAGCAAGCTATGGCCAGCATCTGGGCGGCCCTTGTGCCAGAGACAAAGAAAACGGTGTGTTTTTAAATAAAACTTTGTTAAGAGGAACTAGTACTGACAAATGTACCTCAAAGCTACTAAAGCGGTTCATCAAAAAAATACGAGATGACTCCCAAGATCATTTGATGTCATCTGGAGGACTTTTTGCAACCCAAAGGTCTTCAACCACATATCACTGAATTGAAAATTAATATATGAAATGTTGGAATCATATTTTGAACTACGGATAAAGATATGAAAGTGAACATGATCTTCGCAGTAGAATGAACAACATACGCGGTTGTAAACACTGATGTAAAACAGCTCAAAATCGCTCAAGATATTTCATTCTTTTATGTTTAAACATATCGGGCAACTTTTTTGCACAGATGCTTGCCTACGTAGTGTTTGTCTTTCACATGTCATTGCGTTCGTAACTTGTTCTTTTATCCCTATACTTTTTAGGTCGATAAATATGTGAATGAAATACTTCAAGACTTGATGACCAGTTTAGAAAGCAACCTATGGCGAGTGCGCCAGTCCAGGTAAAAATGGAACTTTTAAGGTTCGTCTGTAAGTGAAGGGCCAAATTCTTCTGCAATCTCGTCCCCAGCGTCCCTCTCCTTTTCTGACTGGGAAAAGCCCTGGGGAAGAGATTGATTTTTTTGCTTCAATTGTTGACTCAGTCCTATCTTTCATTGCCTTTCTTTTCATAGTTGCATGGCTCTGAGCGATCTTCTCAGCGGTCGATCCGTAGATGACATGCTTGAATCAATCCCCAGACTTTGGGAACTATGTTTCAGAACACGTGATGACATAAAGGTTTGTTGACGTTTGTTGTAGCGAAGACATGATAGTATCTTGCTAATATTTTTTAACATTTTATGTTTTCCAAACCTTTTTTAACGTACTATAATATTTATTTCAGGAAACTGTAAGACAAGCAGCTGAAGTGGCTTGTAGGACATTAAGTAAGGTATGGGTTAAAATTTTTTAATGTCTGGTATATGAGACGCCTTTTGGCTTTGTCCCCATAGTTTTGGAACACAGCATATAGAGTGATTTCATTTTGCTAGATCTGTAAACAGCGACGTTTTAAACCACGGTATGTTGTCTGCCTAGGTTTCCATTCGTGTTTGTGATGTGAATCAGGGCAAATTAGGTGAAAAGGCTATCGCGTTAGTTCTACCGACGTTACTTCATAAAGGAGTTGGAAGTAAAGCCGAGGAAGTTAGAGCTATCAGGTATGAGTTAGAAAATTTTCATTTAACCACTTAAGTTCTTTTAAATCAGTTCACCCTTCACCTTACCTTAGCTTGTATTCTCGTTGAAATAACTACCTTTTTTGAGACACCAACGTAATTTAAACACACAAAATGATCCATCATGAAATATGAAATGCTATGGGAGAGAACTATCTAATCGTTTTGGGACTAGAAACAGATAAACGTTAGGAGGATGTTTCTTTTAATCTCATATATTAACCTCGGTGTATTCTCATTTTAACATGCAAGGCAATACACTTTTATCGTAACCTTAGGCTTATTGTATTGTTCTTGTAATTAAAATAAGATTAATCTTCCCGACGATGGAAAAATGGCCAACGCCCTTATCACTGTGCCTGATTAGTAGGATCTATTGTTTGACGTATCATGTTGCCATGCATATGTTGTGCTCGGGAAGCAATGTATTCCTCGTGTTAATACTTGTACAACCACATGGCCGAGTGTTGGACTGTTTTGGATTCGTTTGAACTCCTCATACGTAACAACACTTAACAATATGCAACATTACTAGATCCAACAAAATTGGACGATAGTGGATCCTTTTGAGCACCTTTAAAGTTGCAGAAGGAAACATTAGAAGACAATCATCTAACAAATTAAATATTTTTTCGTTATCGACAGCTTATCTACAATAGTGAAGATCAGCAAAAACGCGGTACGTTGTTGTTTTTATATTATTTTCTTTCTTCAGAAGGTATAGTGTTGCTAATTATTTGTGTCGTTATTTATCGTACTGGCGCTTTACTTATCAGTGCTGTGATTGTTTCCTCAGGGTGCATTGCTAAAGCCTCATATACCGTTGTTGGTGATAGCTCTTTTAGAATCTCTGAGTGGCTTGGAAAATCAGGTTTGAGCGTGTTTCAGTTTTCATTTGAGCGCGCTAAGCGCTACCAGGCAGACTAGTAGGAATTAATATGTCACGCATGGAAGACAAAGTATTAATGACAGACTAATGACAGTTTATTGCAAACGCTGAAGGGAAATTGTTAAACTTTGCAATGCAGTTTTCCTCTGTTTGTGCACACTGTTTTAAATAGTATCCATCAAACATTAAAAATTCGCTGGGTGACTAAAGATTGAAAGAATCATCAGAAATTCTTTGTCAAGTTTCAAGTTTTATAACTTAATTGTGCAAAGAATATCTAGTTTATTGGGTCACAATCTTTTGTAGATTCATTTCGTGCAAATACTAGTCACAATATATTTTCCAGAAACATTTTTATTTAACGCAAGGTACAAACGCTGTGTTTTTGATCGCTTTTTCAACAGTCAATGAACTATTTAAGTCTTCAGTTACATAAAAGTGAGGAAGTTCAAGAGAAGGTGGGCTTTTTGGCTCGTGTTATGTTCTTATTATTTCTGTTGGTTTTACCTCGCTACTTTTCTGAAAATGCCAATGCCTTTTTCTTTTTTTTTTCCGGTTCTTAGCTTGAAGGCGTCAGAATTGCTGCTTCCAAAATGTCTCCCATGATGGAAACCATCAACATGGTGAATATTAACATTATTGTTAAATGTCAGCTTTATATGTGCGGTTTGTAACTCGTTTTGATACTTATCTGTTCTGTTTTAGTGTGTTCAATATGTTGACAGTACAGTCCTGCCAGAACTCGTTCCCAGGCTTTCCGATCTGTTGCGAACCGGCATAGGACTGGGAACAAAGGTAACCTCATTTCGTTAATTTTTATGACAGTGGATTGCTGAGGGATAAGAGAGATGAGAAAATTTTAAAAAAATGAGTAACGCGATTATAATGTTTTTTAGGCAGGGAGTGCTGGTTTTGTTGTTTCCCTGACTATGCAGTGTTCTCAAGATTTGACGCCATTTGCTGGTAAGACTCCTTTTACGAGCAGTTTCTGTACCTTATTATGGTCTGTCCAGTTGGAACGAAAAGACGGTTACTAATGAATGTGAACGAACAAAATTGGTACGAAAAGTACATTTGTTGAGCTTAAATATATAACTGAATTATTCTTTTTCGCGTTTCTCCCCATCTAAATTATAACTGCCGCATGTTGAACTTGCTAACCATTTGGCCATTTTACATGAATGAGTATATTAATACAATAATATTTTTCCTCGTTTTTTAACCAACAGGAAAGCTTCTAAATGCATTGCTGTCAGGATTAAGTGATCGTAGCGCTTCTGTCAGGAAATCCTACGCCACTGCTATTGGACATTTGGTCAAGGTAACATCATACAGTGTGTTCACATAAGAAACAAACACGTTCAAACTTGTTTCATTCAATCTCATTCCTTACATGAATTTTATAACTATTGTGCACGTAGCGCCATAGATATAGCCTCCCCGCAGACGTCCTTTGGGGTTCGTTTGTCACGCATTCAAAATAGAAATGAATGCGTGACAAACGAACCCCAAAGGACGTCTGCGGGGAGGCTACCATAGATATGACTAATTGATGAATTGATCGCTTTTCAGGTCGCAAAGGACAGTAGCGTAGAGAAAGCTATTGATAAAATAAAGAACTGGTACTTTGAAAAAGAAGGTAACATTTACTGCTTGAATTGAAGAAATTGTTTCATCTCGCCTATCTAATGCTCTAATACACGACTTAATTTTCTTTCAGACAAAGGCCTGCGCTTAGCCTGCGGTCTTACCCTACAGGCCGTGTCGCGATATTCCCCGGATGTAATGAAGCGTCACGCAGCTAAAGCTTTGCCAGCGGTTTTCTTTGCTATGCACGGAATGAAGGAATCGACAGATGGAGGTAACATTGGCTAGTCATTGTCAGTGATAAAATCATGTTAACAAAGGCTGGCTAGCGCCACGTATTGTAACATTTGGATCAGCTGCTGTCTTAAATTTCTTCCTCGGGCTACTTCTGCTTGTATGAGAAATTGACTCGAGTAAGAACGCAATCTTTTCGTCATTAATTTAACGAAAATGAACGTAAAAGTTTGGAAAACTGGGAAGTGCTGCACGAACTCTCAATCAAAGATACAAAAAGATATTTTTCATTTAACAAATCAAAGCCGATACATTTAACAGACTCAAAGCAAGGAAACGTTGTCCTTGCAACCCATAATAAATAAGTCTTCCATCTTATTGGTGAATTGAACTTGTCAAGAGAGTTTTGCCCCAACAAGAAAGAGTAGGGTGGTGGAACAAAAGCAGAAGGTGCATAGTTTGAACTTCATCAAATTTCAGTGTAGACTGGTGTAAGGTGTGGTTATCTTTACAGGAAATAACAGCACGTCTTCTAATGAGTCACTATGGGAAGAAATTTGGCTGGAAAATACACCAGGTAACCAGGATATGTTATTATTTTCTATTGTCTTGGGACGATTAAATGGCTCAGATGCGAATACAAATGTATAATGACTGAGTTGCTCCCTTAGAAACAAGGATAGCAAGTGGCACACAATGATGAAGGATTCTCTACGTGGTCGGCGGGGAGATGGGCCTTGTAACAAGCAACTCCGGAGAGTGTTCAGAGCCACCTTACCAGGGTGGGGTGGGTCTGGCTCACTGCAGGTCTTGCAGCGTTGCCATGATCATGTGTTTGTAGTTTTTTTTATTTATCACGTGCATATCGTTTCAGGTACCGAGGCAGGCATAAGACTTTACTCAGATGAAATAGTCTCGATCACGTGTTCTGCGCTGACGTCACAGTCATGGACAACTAAGGCGCAGGCTGCTGTGACAATATCGGCCATAGCGCTGAAGCTTGGTAAGATTGTTAATTTAAAAGGTCTCCTTTTTTTTAGTTAAAGCCATGCTAAAACTAACATTTAATACCTTTATTGGTGGATGAAAGTTTTCGAAAACTCTCTCTGGAAGATAGCGAAAGAATTCTTGAAGGGAAATTTCGCCCACAGACTCAATGTTTTCATCTTACTTCGTGAGTTTTGAGACATCAGGGATGTTGTTTATTCTGTCGTTCATTTTGTTAGCTTTTTTGTTTTTTTCTGTTAACACTCCTTCCTTTCTGTGCTCAGGAAACTCTCTTTCCCAACCTTACCTTGGTCAGTTGCTTGGTGCTTTGGTCAGCGGATTGGCTGGCAGGACTTGGACTGGAAAAGTATGGGCTTTGATAACAGTCTTTCCTGCTCTTTTTCTTTTCATTTTTGTCAATAACTCTGGCTGTTTTTCACTCTTGACAAGTCGTGAAATTATTATCTCTTTCAGGAATCCTTATTATCTGCAGTTTCTTGTGTTTGTATAAAATGCAGGTATGTTAGGTATTACATGTTTCAACTAGCGTTAATTTGAGTTGTCATCCCGAAGAGCTCATCCATATCCTAAGACATTAAAGCCACTCATTGTAGCTTAAGGCACAGAAGCACAAACCTAAGATCATACCTAAATGGTCTCTATTATTCCCACCTCATTTCTAATGAAACATGCACAGACAGACGGGGAGAAATAAGATGCCTATTCAGATTGCTTAAGCGTTATGATACGGGTCAGAGTGTTTAACAAGCGTTTATTTTGTTAGGAAACCCATGGAGGAGTCCTCACCTAAAGTGGATCCTGATATTTCAAAAGTAAGTCAAAAGACAGAAAGGTCGATAGCGTAATCAAAGGATATAAATTGCTCAGTATGAAAGGGTTGTTTATAACAAGACTGATTGCGCCTCTTGGAAATGTCTGATTTATCCTTTGTAGATCTGAGTACTTCATCAGCAACTCGATAACGCTGACTAAGAAATATACCTCTTCCCTCACCATTCCTTCATACCTTCGTCTTCATTAAAGTGGCTTAATCCTGGTTAGGTTCAGAGTCATGCATGTCAAATGTGGCCTACACATTGAGAGTTGAACCTGCATGGTACGGCAAACTAAATATTGCTACCCTATCTCTCTTGGATAAAATGCTTTTTCATTGTAGGGTAACTCCAAAGCATGGAGTTACTGACCCCTGTTTGAATACCTTGCTGAAGAGAACCCGCTCTGTGGGACAAACTTGATCGGCGTCTCGTTAGTTACCACGCATTCTCTTTTTCTATAATGAAGGCCCGAAAGGTGCACTTTCCTTCAAGGGCCTTTTTTTCTATTTTCTTTTACTTGGTTGATAAGTAAATAGGATAAAGTAGATGTCAACAAGAAAGAAAAGATGAATTTGTCTCCTTACTTCAGGTATTGGACTCGATATACAAGGAATGCAGGAAAGAAAACCCCACATACAAAATGGCTGCATTAAAATGCTTTGGAGAAATCGTTCAGGAGTATTCTATTGACAGATTTCAGCAACTATCAGAGCTCCTCTTTCCTATCATTGCCCCGGTGAGTTTCTTGTTTTCTTCAATTAACGTTTTGTGTGCCAAATTAAACCTTTGCATGCGCTATTTTCTCCGGAGCAACGTATCTTCATTGTTTAAAGGTGATGTTAAACGAGGCGATTCGCATCGACGATTTTTAGCGTAAAACAGCATTGCAACATTGTTTCGAATGGTTACAACATTTTTCCAGCGTTGCAACGCTGTGTTGCGCTAAAAATCGTCGTTGCGAATCGTCCCGTGTAACATCACCTTAAGTTACTTTGTCCCTCCAGATGCTCGTACCACGTACCATTTATTTTTCTTAACCTCAAGCTGACCTCTTTTTTACGATCCACTCGCCTTTGAATTTAATTGAAAAAAAAGTGCATTTTTTTTCTGAAATAAAGTGAGTTTGCGTGAGAAATTTGTATTTAACAAGAACACCCAAATATTACATTCTATAGTTCAGTTAGTTCTATCTTTAAGACTGGCTCTTTGCTTTGTGTTCCTACCGTGCTATATACAATAAAATTCCGAAAATAAGCCCCTCCATGTATAAGCACCTCCAAATATAAGCACCCCAATCTCGTAACGCAAAAAAACCCTCCGTTACATCGCCCCTCCAAATATAAGCCCCCCGAGGGCTTGGAAATTGCCCTCAAATACAAAGTAAAACAAAGCAAAAACGGCAAATTTCCTTCCAGCTATAAGGCTAGCCCAATCGATTTTGAAACGCAAA